>NC_133622.1:235094137-235221637 GCF_048593235.1 Sminthopsis crassicaudata | reverse complement strand
ACACACGTTGGTTGGGACTTTCTCAAGTCCTAACTTGGAACTTTCTCAGGGCTCAAAGAAGGGGCAGAGACTTGCAGAGGTCAGGGAGCCCCTTCCCCCAAGAAGTGTCCCTACCACTATGGGCACTTCCGGTTCAGACTCCCGCCGTCCCTAATCCCACCCCAAAGCCACCAGGTGCTCCCCTCCCCCACCCTGCCCCTGATAGGCCCATTTCCCGCTCTTCTCAGCATTTGCAGCAGAGGGCGCCAGAGGAGAGGGAATGCTTCGTCCGACCTGGGCCAGGCGCGGGCCAAGTGCGCGGGGTGTGCGGGGCCGCTCAAACGGCCCGGGGCTGGGACCGCTACCCAGCCTTCCGCCAGCCAGGAATCTCGCTTCGCTCCTCGTTCTTCCCCGTCTCTCTTTCCTTTCTTTTTTCTTCTCCTCTTCCCCTTCCCTTTCTTCTCTTCCTTTCTCTCCCTCCCTCCGTTCCTTCCTCCTTCATTCGCTTCCCTCCTCCCCTCCCTCCTTCGCTTCTCTCCTTCCCTCCTTCTCTCCATCCCTCTTTCCCCCTTATCCCCTTCTCTTCCTCCTTCCCTCCTTTCCCCCCTTCCTCCTTCCTTCCTTTCCTTTTCCTTTCTTCCCTTCCTCCCTCCTCTACTTCCTTCCTCTCTCTCAGTCCCTCTCCATCCCTCCCCTCCTCCCTTTCTTTCTTTCTTTCTTTCTTTCTTTCTTTCTTTCTTTCTTTCTTTCTTTCTTTCTTTCTTTCTTTCTTTCTTTCTTTCTTTCTTTCTTTCTTTCTTTCTTTCTTTCTTTCTTTCTTTCTTCCCTCCCTCCCTTCCTTCCTTTGTCATACAAAATTAGATTTCTGATAGAGCCAAGTTCCAAGGAGCTCTGATGAAATTTTTTTAAATTGTCATTTGACCCACAATCTATAAAACTCTATAAAATGATCTTTGAAAAGCATCAAATATCATTCTTTTATAAATTCCAGACATATCAAAGTCTGGATATACCAAAGTATACATAGCATTCAAATCTTTAAGTGAAAATATATAAAGGCAAGCTCTAAGTCTTTGGCTGGCAATTGGAGAAGATAAAAAAGTCTCCCAAATGAAGGAGGAAGGAAGGAGAAAGGAAAAGAAGGATGGCTTACTGGTGGAGGCAGGGGGACAAAGGAAGATTTCTTACATCTGTTTCCTGCCTTTGCCAGTGATTGGGTGATTTTTGATTTAGTCACAAAATGGAGATAATGGTACTTGTTTTTTCTAGAGGTTGAAATAGATTAATTACTGATTTTTAAATGGCTTGAGATCCTTACATGAAAAGGACCAGTCATTCCTTAAACAGAGCTGGAAAACAAAGAGCCTAGTGATACATGGAGTATAGAAAAGAATAAAAAGAAATAAACAAGGAAACTACATTAGGCCAAAAGAAACCATTGACAATAAACCGATATCAGCATTACACTTATTTATTCCAAATGCCTTAGCATCTATATTTATAAAAGAAAAATTAACTCAGCTACAAGAAGACATAGATGATAATACAGTAGTGGCAGGAGATTTCAATACCCCTTCCTCAGTTTTGGATAAATCTAACAGAAATATAAACAAAAGGATAAAATATAAAATTGAAAAAAATTCCTGAAGAAAGTAAAGCAAAAATACTTAAGGCATCTTCTAAATAAGACTCCTAAAGAATATGTATACTTCTCAGCACAAAAACTGACCAGGTGCATAAATATTGCAAACATATGTAAAAAGGAAGAAACAATAAACCAAGAACATAATTCAATTAAAAAGAATAATTAGGAAGCATAAACCTGAATGGAAACTTAGAATGAAATCCTAAATAATGAGTGAGTCAAAGAACAAATCCAGGAAACAATAACTATGTGAAAGAAAATTATAATATGATGAAACAATGCACCAAAATTTCTGGATTGCTGCTAAAGAAATACTTGGGGGAGTCTGGGAAAGAATCATATCACTACAAACATCCATAAATAAAATATCACTATGAACATCCATGAATAAAATAGAAAAAGAAAACAAAGAAATAGGATATCCATTTTAATAAGAGCTCCCATTTCTATAGTGCTTTGAAGTTCATAAAATATGTGAGGGGGTTATTCTTCCATTATATAGATAAGGAAATTGAGGCTGAGAAGAGGCAAAGGTGATTTGTAAACGGTATATTTGTAATGGTAATGGTAACTTTGTAAATGTGTAACTCAAAGCTGGTAGGGGCTTTAGCTAGTCCAAACAATACCACAAGAAGGATTTTTGGACAGTTCTCTTGAATCCAAATCTAGTGTTCTTTCTCTGAAATCTTGCTACCTCTCTATGAGAAAATCATCTCAGAAAAATAACCTTACTTGTCCTGAATAAGAAGTCACTTACAAAGTGACCAGCTCTGTGTTAGTTTCTTCACTTCATTCTGATGGAAACATCTTCAGGCTTATGGCAACAGAAAATCTCAGTGTAGTCTGATTTAATTAAGATGTAACATTGTGCTGAGCCTGGCTAGCTCTAGGGCTCTTGTCCCACATCTGAGAAGCAAGTGGCTTTACAATTGATCTTAGCCTGGAGAGATGGGAAATGATTTAGGCAAGTGGCCCTACAGGACCTCTTAAGATATAAAGTCACCAAAGAAAACAATTAAAAGCACATGTGCCTAAGCGTGTTCAAATAGGTCAGTCGACAAAGCATTTATTAAGCACATTTCATCCCAAGTATTATGATTAATATTGGGGATATAAAGGCAAAAACATAATTCCTGCCCTCATAGAGCTTATATTCTAATGGAGAAACAACAGGCAAATAATTATATCTAAACAAATAGATAGATAGATAGATAGATAGATAGATAGATAGATAGATAGATAGATAGATATAAATGGAAAGTCTTGAAGAAAGCCAAGCAAGAGGTAGGGAAAACTTTCAGGCAGCTAGATGGCCCCATGGATAGAGTACTAGGCCTAGAGTCAAGAATCTCAAATTCAAATCTAGCCTCAGGTACTTATTAGCTGTGTCATGTTGGGTAAGGCACTTAAGCTCTACTTTCCTCAGTTTCCTCAACTGTAAACTGGAGATAGTAATAGCACCTACCTTACAGGGTTGTTGTAAAGGTCAAATGAGATAATATATTTGTAAAAGGCTTAGCACAGTAAATAGGCTACCTATATAGAAGCTAATTATTAGTATAAGGAATTGCTGTGTAATAAGTATTCTGCTAAGAGGTAGGGATAGAAATAGAAAAAAGACAGTTGCTTCTCTCAAGGAGCTCACAGGTGAATTAGGGAAGACAACATCCATGGCATAATACAGCTTCAGGGTACCTTTCATGGAAAAGTTACTAGAGGTCATAAGGATAAGGCTACAAGGCTGATAGCAAGATCTGGGAGTCCTCATGATGCATCAGAATGTCCTCCATTTAGGAAGGGACCAATACTTTCTGGAAAGAGGCCATGAATCTCTAAGTTCTCAAAATCCCCAATGGCTGTGATTGACCCCATAGTTGGATGTCTTATCCAATGATTCAGATTGTTTCCCATCTATATCCTCCCATTTTAGGCAACCCTTGCTTTTTAGTGCCCATAAATTAGCCATAGTGAATCTACGCAATATGTTAGGAGTCTTTTCCTGACAGACGGAGAGAATGCTAGTGAAACACATTGGCCATCAGATCCCTTGCTCTTTCTACACTTCACCAGCCTGTCTTATTTTTTGATCATTTATTTCCCTGGTTATATTTATTGCTCAAGTTCAAATCATTTGTTATTTATTAGGTTACAGATGATTCATTCCACCATGTGCCTCTCCATTGCCCTCTGAGGCATACTAATCCTTTTTTGGGGACGAGGGCTATAATCATTTTTAATTGTTCAAAAATTGTATTATTCTATGACTCAGTGGAGTGATACAACACAGGTAGAATATTGAAATTAAAAAAAAACAACCATGGATTTCTGGAAGAAGTGTGAAGTAATTAAAGAGAAATTATAATTTCTTGATGAGATTCTTGCTTTTCGATTCTGGTCCTATGCAGTGTCTATATAATTTTAATAGCCCTTTAAGATTTGCAAAGTTTTCCAAAGGGCTATAAAATTGTATATACTTTTTGACCCAGAAATATCTTCACTAGAACTGTATCCCAAGGAATTAAAAAAAAACAGAAGGAAAAGGAAAAGGACCTATGTGCACAAAAACATTTACAAGTGGCTCTTTTTGGAGTAACAAGAAATTAGAAATTGAGGGATGTCCATCAATTGGGGAATACCTGAACAAGTTATGTATATGCTACTATGCTACAAGAAATGATTAACAGGATGCGTTCAGAAAAATCTGGAAAGACTTAAGTGACCTGATATAAAGTAAAGTAAGCAGGACCAGGAGAAAGTTATATCCAGTAACAGAAACATTATATGATGATCAACTTTGAAGACTTAGTTTTTCTCAGAAATGTAATGATTCAAAACAATTCTGAAAGATTTGTTATGAAAAATGCCACCCACCTTCAGAGAAAGAACTGATGGAGTCTGAATGCAGATTGGAAAATACTTGTAAATTTTATTTTATTATTCTATTTTTATTAAAGCCTTTTATTTTCAAAACACATGCCTGGGTATTTTTTATCATTCACCCTTGAAAAAATCTTGTGTTCCAAATTTTTTCCCTCCCTTCCCCCCACCCCTCCTCTATATTTACCAGTACTTGCCAGTAATTCAATATATGTTAAACATGTGCATTTCTTCTATACATATTTCCATATTTGTCATTTTGCACAAGAAAAATCAGATCAAAAAGGAAAAAAAAGAGAGAAAGGAAAAAAAAGCAAGCAAACAACAACAAAAAGAGTGAGAGTGTTATGCTGTGGTCCACACTCATTTCCCACAGTCCTCCCTCTAGATGCAGATGGCTCTCTTCATCACAAGATCATTGGTACTGGCCTCAATTATTTCATTATTGAAGAGAGCCATGTCCATCAGAATTGATCACTGTATAATCTTCTTGTTGCCATATACAATCATCTCCTGGTCCTGCTCATTTCACTCAGTCTCAGTTCATGTAGGTTTCTCCAAGTCTCTCTGAAATCATCTTGATGATTGTTTCTTATAAAATAATAATATTCTATAACATTCATATACCATAACTTAGAGAATCTTTTTTAAAACTTCCTTTTTCTTTTTTGTCTGTTTCTTTTTTATACGATAAATATAATTTTTTTAATGACTGTACATATATAACCTATATTGAACTGCTTACTTTCTCAAGGAAGAGGAAGGGGAGGGAGAGAATTTGGAACTAAAATTTTTAGGAAATGAATGTTAAAAAGTGATTTTTACATGTAATTGGAAAAAAATATTTTCTAAGCTCTATAGAGATATTGTTGAATCCTCACAAAATTCCCAAGAGGAAGATGCTATTATTTTTCCCATTTTACAGATGAGAAAATGGAGGCTGATAAAGGTTAAATAACATGCCCAGGGGCACACAGTTAGAAAGTATCTGGGACAGATTTGAATTCAGCTTTTTTTCTGAGTCTAAGTCCAATCCTCTAGCCATTGCCCTATCTGGCTACCTCATGTAGCTATAGATGTTATATGTGAATATATTGTTGTTTAGTTATTTCATGACTGAAATCCCATTTGGGATTTTCTTGGCACAGATCCTGGAATGGTTGGACATTTCCTTTTCCATCTCATTTTATAAATGAGGAAACTGAGGCCTGTAGGATAAAGTGATTTAGTGTCCAAGGCCAGATTTAAACTCAGGTTTCCTTAACTTTAGGCCTGGTGTCTTATCTTTTGCATCATCTAGCTGTCCCATACATATATACATACCTCTTCCTCCCTTCTTTTCTTCCTCTCTTCCCCCTACCTCCTCTTCTCTCTCTGTCTCTCTGTCTCTTTCTCTCTGTCTCTCTGTCTCTGTCTCTTTTTTCCTTTCTCTCTCTTTATATATACATATCCACACATACACATATACATACATGAAGGATGAATTATGTTGGTTGTCCATCTAAACCACTTTCCATGATCTAAACAACAGGTGTTCTTTATCCACTTGATTTTTCCCATGTGGATACAACTTTTTTTTGTCCAGGAAGCTCTGCAGCTCTTCAGGGTTAGATTTCAGAAACAGTTTGATATCTGCACAGGGCAACAGCTGGGGCACATCACCACCACGGTGTTTAGGACTTAGACCTGTGGTATTTCTGATCACTTTGGCCCCGTCCTCATACTCAGAAACATCAGTATATCCATCACGATCTTCCCAGTTCATCAGCCTCCCTAAATCATAAGACTCGATTCCATCTCAGCCATACAAAAGGGATGGTCATAGCCCAGAGCGCTCCATCCTCACCCATGATCAGAAACTCTCCCCTCCAGTGACAACCTCCTCTCCTTGAATCTTCCCCTCTGCCTCATTCCTCCTGATGGTTATTTCTCCTCATTGATGTTTCCAGTCTCTCCCTTCCTGCCTCCACCCAACTCCCACTTTCTTGCCCTCATGTGATCATCACTTCTGCTCTAGCTTCAATGCCCCTCCTTTCATTGGCCTGCCACTCCAGCTGATTGGAACAATCACACGCCATCTTCTACCTTTGAATTTCTTGTCCCTTTAATAAAAAAACAAACCACAACTCTGAGCTATTGCTGAGATATTTTACATACTCTACTCATGTGCTGCAGAATCACACTGGATAAATTCATAGCCATGCTAACCACACCCACTACATGTCTATATTTTTAAGATGCTCACTGATGAATGGCAGACTCTTCTTCCCACATGGACTCCATATCACCTTTTCTACACCAAGTGTTCCAAACTTGTCCTTTTCTCCTCAAGCCCTTCCCTGCCCCATGTTCCCTGATCCTACCCCGAACTTTCTCTGTCTTAGCAGAGCACCTTGACTTTGAATTTACAGAGAAGATTCGGGGCATTGACTGTGATCTTCATCTTCTCACATATTTCTATCTTAAAACCCCTGCATATCATTGGGCATTCTCTCTTCCTTCACACTAGTCTCTGAAGAAGAGGTGGTCCTTTTTCTCAGCAAGGAAAATTCTTCTTGGGTCCTCTGGGAGCTTACCCCTTTTATTGTTTCCTCTCTCCGTCTCTCTCTATCTCTGTCTCTTCCCGCCATCACCTTATCTAGCAACTCCTTATTTATTCATACTGATTACAAACATGATTAAGTCTCTTTCATCTTTAAAAAAACATGACGAATGGAGTTATGATTAATATATAAAAAGTGATGCCATAAGCAAATTACAGCAAAATAAGAGCATGGAAAAATTTACCTGTCAGATCCATTGGGTCACTGAAAAATTTATGACCAAATAAGAGATAGAGAGGATCATGGAAAGCAAAATGGATAATTTTGATTAAATGAAATGAAAAAGGTCTTATATAAACAAAACCAATGCACCTCAAATTAGAAGGAAAGTAGGAAAAAGTTTTACAGTAAATTTTTCTGATAAAGACCTCATTTCTTAAATATATATGGAGTTGAACCAAATTCACTTAAAATAAGAACTATTGTCCAACTAATAAATGGTCAGAGGATATGGACAGGCAGAAGAAGAAATCAAAGCTATCAATAGCCATGTGAAAAAATGCTTTTAATCATTATTGATTAGAGAATACAATTTAAAGCAATTCTGAGGTACCATCAGATTGACTAACATGACAGAAAGAGAAAATGGCGCCTGCTGAAGGAGATATGGGAAAAAATAGGGACTTTAATGTTCTGTTGTTGGAGTATGAACTGATCCAACCATTTGGAATTTTTCCCAAAAGGGTATAAAATGGTGCATATCCTTTGATCTAACAATACCACAACTAGGTCTATATTACAGACAGATAAAAGAAAATTGAAAAGGACATATAAGTCCAAAAATATTTATAGCAGATTTTTTTGTGGTAGCAAAGAATTGTAAATTGAAGGGATGCCTAATTAATTGGAGAATGGCTGAACAAGTTGTGGAATGTGAATGAAATGGGATACTATTATGCTATAAGAAATGGTGCTCTTAGAAAAACCTGAAAAACTTACAAGAACTGATGCAAAGTAAAATAAACAGAACCAAGGCAATATTGAACACAGTAACAGTATATTGTAATGATGAACAACTGTGAACAACTTAGCTACTCTGATTGATATAATGAGCCGGGACAATTGCAAAGGATGCATGATTAAAAATGCTATCCATCTTCAGAGATAGAACTGATGAACTCTGAATGCAGATTGAAACAATTTTTTTGCAACATGGCTAATATGGGAATATGTTTTGCATGATTGCACATGTATAATCTATATCTAATTGCTAATATTAATGAGGGGGGAGGAAAAGGAGAGAGGGAGAGAATTTGGAATTCAAAATTTAAAAAATGAATGTTAAAACAGCAAGACTGTGTGATGATCAGCTACGATGGGCTCAGCTCATCTCAGTATTGCAGTGATCCAAGACAATTCCAATAAGCTTTAGATGAAAAATGCCATCGTCGTCTAGAGAGAGAACTATGGAGACTGAATGTGGATTGAAGCATTTGGTCTTCATCTTTTTTTATTCTGTTTTTTTTTCTTTCTCATGATTTTTCCCTTTTATTCTGATTTTCTCTCCCACCACGACTCATGTGAAAATATCTAAAAAATAAGTGTACATATACAACCTAAAAAAATTAGGTTAAAAAATGAATGTTAAAAACCCTACCACCACCGGTCATCTAATATATTCCTTCTTCCTTTTACAGCCCAAAACTCGAAGAAAAAATCATTTATATTTACCTATATCTTTTTACCCACCATTCCCTTCTTGACCTCTTGTAATTTGGTTTCTGACCTTAACATCTACTGAAACTGCTCCTTCTACGATTTCTACCAGCTTCTTAACTGCTACTACTGACCAGTTTTTTTAAAATCCTCCTCTATTTTGACCCCTTTACATCCCTAGCTAAAACTAATAGGCCTTTCCTGAATACCTCCAGAGTTCATCAGAGAATTGCCCCTTCACTTCATGATTAGCTGACCTCATCATGCTCAACAGCCTCTCCAAGGCAATCGCACCATTAGCCCAGACTACTTCTGGGCCCCCCATGGAAAGGCTGTGTCACCTGTAAAATCATCTTCTACCAAAGGGATTCCCTTATCCATAGTGAAGGAAGGACATTCAGAGCTGGGAACTGGGATAAAGCACTGCTGCAGTAGAACACAGTTTCTTAGAGTGATTGATAAAGTTGGTCTGTGGTCATGAGCCAGAGATTCCTTAGCATATCTGTGTTTAGTACACATATTTATATGCAGGTTGTCTTCCCAGGTAGAATGTAAGCTCCTTGAGGACTAGGGGCTGTTTCATTTTTGCTTTTATATCCTCAGCACACAGTAGGTGCCTTATTAATTGCTTCCTTATCAATAATAATGACAATGTGATCCCTGGGAGGATGAGGTATTTAGGAGTTCTTTGGTAACCTGAAATCTCTTCCAACTCAACTGTAACATGAGTTAGAGGTTTTGATTCTGGGGGACAGTATCTTTTAATCCTCATATAGATTTTTTTCCAGGTCAGTCAGTTAAATATTTTTCAGAGAAACATGTTCCTAATAAAACATCTAATCTTAAAAAGTTTTATTCACAGCTATTGTTTTCTAAACCAGAGATATTTTCTGGTTCTCCTGCCCAAAGAGCCCTTCCTTGTTTAAAAAAAAAAAAAAGACCCTAACCAGAATACTTAAGCAAACCAACTGGGACAATGACTATGCCTGATAGTGTTGGCAGTTATATTACCCCACCTTTCCACTGAGAGTTGATGTACTTCCTCATTGGTCCTCTCATGTTGGGCCTTTAGAACATAAAATACAGAATATTAAGTGTTTGAATATAGAATACAAGAGCTGAAGGGGACTTTAGAATATAGAATGTCAGAGGTAAAAGGCATGTTAGAACAAAGAATGATAGAGTTGGAGGAGAGTTAGAACATAGAACCTCAGAGCTGGAGAAGACTTTTGAACAGAGAATATCAGAATTGGAAGAGACCTTTGATGTCTCCTGGTTCAAGGCTCTGAAACTGCAGATGAGGAAACTGAGCAGTTAAATGACCTACCCACCTGTTAATGGGAAATCATAACATCTGAATGCAATGCATTTTTCCTATTTTTATGGCAAAGCCAGAAAGTGTTTGAGGGATCCATCCATATGCTCCTTGAAAAACCAGTGGAAGAGACCAGTTTGTTGCAGTTTGTGATCTGTTTAATGTTGTCCTCAAATTGAAGTTTGGTTAAACAAGATTTTTATAAAGCGTAGAATAATTTAGTTCTCATCTGGCAGTTTCCATCTTCCAAACCGCTTTCCCCTCTATAAATAGAAATGCTTTATGAATTTCATAAAGTTGCAATGAAACCAGTTTGGGGCGATTTATATCTTCCCAAGGACAACAGCATTGAGTTACTTTGAAAACTAGGAAGTAGAAACTGGTTATAAATGGATCCAATTACTTTCACTGCTAAGGCTGTATAATATGCGGCATGTAAAACAGATGTAATTGGTGAAAAATTAATTAGACATTTAAACTTATTTCTACTTAAATAAGTCGAGGTGGTAATTGGCAACAGGGTTAAAGATAGTTTCAAGTTTTTTTTTAAAGTCTTGACATCATTTTGAAAATTATTTGAGCTTTATACATACCATTGACTCTCCTGGGCCAAGAGGGGAAAGAAAATATAAATTTCTTTGTCATCATTCTTTCACAGATGAAACTATTCAGGTTAGATTGGCCCAGAGGGCAAAAAAGTATTTGTTTTATGAACATGATCATGGAGAGTTTTCTATTTCCCAAGAGACTTTTCTAGGAAGGTGGCCATTTTTTTAAAGTAAAGAGAAAAAAAATCAAGTAATCGGTTATAGGGAAGACCCCAATTGTAGAGAGGCCTGTTGTGTGGCTTGAAGGAAGGTTAGAAATATCTCTAACCTTTTCTCCTCATATGACTCCAAGGGAGACTTTCATTCCTGATAGAAAGAGCAGAAGAAGGTTGGACTAGAGATCACCATTCAGTTTTCCTCAGAGAGAAGGAATACTGAATTGGAAGCATCATCGGTCTGCTCCCTTAAATATTGTTAGTCTAGCAGGGGTTCTCAAACTATGGCCCAAGGGCCAGATGCTGCCTGCTGAGGACATTTATGCTGCCGGCTGGGTTATGGTAAATGGGCTGAGGAGCGGAGACAGAGTGTGAGCTTTTGTTTTTACTGTAGTCCGGCCCTCCAACACTCTGAAGGACAGTGAACTGGCCCTTATTTAAAAATATTGAGGACCACTATAAGGGATATGATGAAGTTTGCTCTAACTTCTGATCATTATGCCATTATTATTGGGGGAAAGAACCCAAGCTTTATATCCAGGACTTGACATTTTCCCCATGATACCAGTTCCATAATGAACGTACATAGAGAATTAGCCAACAAACTCATTTTTCCAAACACAGCAAAATAGAAATCAGAGAAGGTATATGTAGGAGAATCTATACCAAATAATATAGATCAAGAGAGAGTTCAAGATCTCCCCCAAGGAGAAGCTCCCATAAGTCCCTAATATACCAAGCTAGGATGGGAATTCGATGGAAATGACCAGCTCTTCTCACATCTTCCCAATGTCTTTTCCTTCAGAGGTAGGATTGTCCCCTTCCATCTTTCCTCATGATGTTGGAAGCCAGAAGAATCTGAAATAATTTAAGCTGGAAGAATTGAAGCTTGAGGAGTTCACAGGAAGACAGAAGAAGGCTCTTGCCAATTCTGCCCCGACCTCACCCAGGGTAGGACATTCATCTCCATCAGTAAGAGGAGAATCCTAGACCAATGGGCTTTGGGATTCAAATGACTCAGGGGTGTGACATGTGCCATTTTACCAAGAGTGAGCTGCATGACTTTGGATAAGTCAATTCACTGCTCTGAGCCTATTTCCTGACCTGTCAAATCTGAAGGAGTCAGACTAATTGGAATAGGATGGAAAAGTGATGAAGACAGGGTTATTGTGAAGATCAAATGAGATAGTATTTTACAATCCTTAAAATGTTATAGAAGTATTAAGGATTTTTATTTGCTCCTATGGGATCTAGAGGTTCATTGCTGGGAAACTGGAATAATTTATTTTTTTGTTTTTTGAAATGAGACAAAAGACATTTTATTTGTGTGGGTGTGTACACTTGCATGTACACATATCTCAATATACATATACATACTTGCACACTATTTAGCCCTCCCATTCCCTGGAATCATTTCTGAAAAAGCTTCCTTCCCTCTGTTCCCTATTCCCCAAACATCTTAAACATTGTTGGTGAGAATGTTAAGTGACTTGACCATAGTCATAGAGTTAGAAAGTATCAGAGATAGGATCTGAATCCAAGTGCTATTGGTCACAGGTCCATCATCCCATCCAGAGTTTTAGAGAGCACCCATAATTAGTGACTGGAGTGGATGAAGACTCAAAAAAGGAGAAAGATAAGGGACACTAAGACAGGAAGATAGAAAACCAGCCGAGAGTAGTAGGGTCAAGGAGAAGGGAGTGAACAATGTTCAAAGTTAGCAGAGGTTGGTAGACGAAGGACAAGGACTGAGAAAGGCCATTAGATGGGACTATGAAGAAATCATCAGTAATGCTGGAGGGATTGGTTTCAGTTGGGTGATGAGATCAATACCTAGAATGGTTAAGAAGGAGGCACTAGTTATAGACGGCCTTCTCAAGGAGGTTAGTGATGAAAGGGAGGGGAGATACAGGACAATAGCTAGTAGGGATAGATGGATCAGTGAGGGGTTTTTGAGAATAGTGGGGATAAGGTTGTGTTTTTAGGTAGTAGGGAAGCAGCTGGGAGACAGGAAAATGGAAGATTAGTGAGAACGGGGATGACTTGGGGGGGCAATCTGCTAGAGAAGATGGGATGGAATGTGATCATTGTAGTAACTTTCCAAAGCACTTTTATTTATACTTGAATCTTTTACTCAAATTATGAGTTCAAAGAGATCTTAGAACTCAGACTGTCAGAGCTGGAAGAGAACTTAGAATGTTATTTCTGGGGAAAACTTTACAGCATAGAATATTAGTGTATAAAGGAATCTTAGAACATAAATATAATCTGCTATGTCTGGAAGGGACCTGAGAAAATGGCATATTTGAGTTGAAAAGGTCATTAGAATATAGAATATCAGAATGGAGACCGGATCATAACATACAAGATTCTGAGCAGCTGACAGTGCAGTGGATGGAGAGCTGGTCCTAGTCAGGAAGAGCTGAGTTCAAATTCAGCCTCAGTTACTGACTAACTATGAGCAAATTTAACCTCAGTTTCCTCTTTTTAAAATGGGGGTAGGATAATAAACCACCTATCTTCCAGGTTTTTTGAGAGATTCAAATGAGATAATGTTTGTAAAGCACTTTGCAAATCTTAAAGCTCTCTATAAATGCTAGTTATTTTTAAGGAGGAAAAGTCTTGGGTTTTGCCTGATCTGACTAATTTCACTTTGTTTATATATGAGTCTTATATTTTTCTACATTTCTTTCTTTTCTTAAGGTGTAGCAATATTCCATCACATTCCTGTACCATGCTATGTTTAGTCATCCCTGGGGTAGATGGGCATTTACATCATTATCAATTCTTTACTACTGTAAGAAGTGCTTTAATGAATATTTAAACATAAATCCATATATTTACCTATAACACATAAATATATTTTATATATGTGCTTGTATATATGTATTTACATATATATATGTATACAAATATAAGCAGCTATCTGTATATCTGTGTTTATCTATCTTCTACCCAGCTCCAATCTCTCTCTGTTTCTTTCTTTGTGTCTCTCCTATTTGTCTCTATCTTTCTCTATCTCTGTTGATTTATCTATCTTTGACATCACATCTTTGTTTATCTGTTGATTTGTCTGCCCATCTACCTATGCATCTGTCTCTCTCTCTCTTGTTTTACTCTATCTATCGACACTCTCAATCTTGGTCAATCTGAGGGGAGAGAGATTTTGTAGGGGCGGGCTCTGAGCGTCATTTGGAAGGTTTTTGAACCCAAAGCCAGTAAGATTCCTTGGGCAGCTGTCTGGCTCATGGTGCACATGCTCCTTCATGCCCTGCTGTGATGTGAGTTATAATCAGGGAAAGCAGGCAAATCCAAGGCTCTACAAGCTAGACGTGAAACCTTTGGGAGATAGGAGTAAGTTAGCAAAGAGGAGGTCATTCCTGGGGCAGACAAGGACACAGAAAGCATTCTGTGTTTGACAGTGTGCTCCAAATAATAAAATAAATAACCACCAAGAGGAGAATGAGCAGCCGAGTCCTCTCCTGTGGCTGGCAGAGGTGGGTGAAGTAGTTGGCCATGACCTTGTAAAGAGACTAATGACTTTGAGAAGTCCTTTTCACCTGTAGAAGGTGAGAAGGCAAAGGGACCTTCCCGGAGAGGACCCAGGACAACTATTGGGCAGAGAAAACAAGGATGAAATCCAAGGATGTGAGAACTTTTAGCCCTTAGAATTTGGAACTAGGCAATCCACATAAAGCCTGATGGAATATGAGTTACCTTCTTCAATCTGAAAAATGCCTCTTTTTGGTAATTTAGGTGGCGCAGTAGATAAAGGGCAGGGCTTGGAGTCTGGAAGATTTGTTTTCTTGAATTGAAATCTGACCTCAGATACTTACTAACTGTATGACCTTGGGTGGATCACTTAATCCTGTTTGCCATAGTTTCCTCTAAAGTGAGCTGGAGAAGAAATGGGAAAATACTCCAGTATCTCTGTCAGAAAAACCCTCTAAGGATGATGGAAACTCAGACACAATTGAAAAACGATTAAACAACAAGATCAGAGAAGGCTGAAGTATGAAAGGGTAACTGCCTTCAAGCTGTGAAAGCTTGTCATTCAGAAGATGCCAGTCAGCTATTTGTCAAAATAAGAGGAAATGAATTTGGGTTGCGGGAGAAGACTTTGAGCTGAATATAAGAACCATTAGGGTTGTTGGTGGAGGATGTAGACCCAGGTTGTTCCCACAAGAGCTCGTGTTCTTCAATCAAGAACCCCTGGGAATTAGGAGGAACAGACAACAGATATAGAACCCCTGCTCCAGTTTTCATAACCCTGTACCCTCCATCTGTGGAGAGCGGTGGGCAACATTAGGATGAAGACTCTGTGAGCCTTGGACCAGTATAAAAATGAGTGACATCATCAGTCAGTCAAGAAGCATTATTGTATACAAGATATTGAAATAAAAATACTGACTTTGCAATGTTATTTTTAAATTCTCTTTTTCATTTTCCCCAATTAGTAAGCATTCATTTTCTTTCCTTTCTCCTTCTCCCCCTTCCCACCTTGACTGGGAATAAAAACAAAACCCTTGTAACAAATCTACATAATCATGTAAAACAAATTCCCACATTAGCCATGTCCAGAGATATCCTTGCAACTCTCTGAGTACGTCTTTCTGAAGTTGACAACAGCCCTGTGAGACAGCTACTAGAAGGATTATCAACTTCATTTGGAAAATGAGAAAATTGAGGCTCAGAGAGATTAGGTAGTTTGCTTATAGTCACACAGTATTAAATATTATTATATTATATTAAATATCCGAGTCAAGACCCAGATATTCCTGATTCTAAGCCTAGCAGTCTACCCCATGTACTGATACCTTAATACTTAGTTGGTATGTGAGGAGCAAGCAATATTTAGCCTCCAAAGTGGCTTTCCTAGCGCCTCGGTCCCATCACATCACTGCCTACTCAATAACCCCAGTGCTTCTCTATCGGCTTCAGGAACAAATGGAAATTTCTCTTTTTGAAGCTGAAATGAAGTTTGTCATTTGCCATACCCTCTGGATCATTCATCCATTCCTGCTATAAATATTTCTTAAAAACCTACTCATGCAAGACACTGCGTCAATATGCTGAGAGAGAGGCAAGGATGGACAAAACAGAGTCCTTGACTTCTAGGAGACTGCATTCTGGGCCATAGATAAACTACGGACCCAAATAACTAAATCCAAGATAATGAGAATCTTGGAATTTCAGAGGAGTGGAGAGCCCTTCTAGCTAGTGGTGATTAGGGAAGCCTCTTTGTGACAGATGGCATTTCAACTGCACTTTAAAGGATGAGCCTGTTTTGGAAGGTAGAGATAAGGGGTGTGGCCCAGGAGGGATGGTAAATCAGTAAGTGCTTTGGTTCACCTCTTAGCTCTCCTTATGGCCACATGGATTTCTGTGTCATGTTTATATATTATCTTGTTGGGCTGGTAAATAAGTTACCAAGCGAATGTTATGGGATTTTCTTCCTTGGAAATCTTAGAAAAACAGTAATTAGCTGAATGGTAGAGTATTAAAGCATAGAATTATCTTAGAATGTAGAAAGAAAAAGTCAGAGCTGGAACATAAAAGTCAGAGGAAGCCTTACAGGTCTCCTAGTGCAACCCTCTCATATTATGGATGAGAAAATTGGAGTTTACTTACTTAGGTCATAGAGTCAGTCAGCCAAGCAATTAATAATTTGTGCTTAGTGCACAAGCCCTGGGGAATGCACAGTCCCTGCCTTCAAGAACCTCCCCGTCTAATGGGGAGGAGACAACACGTGGACAGTTATGTGCACACAGGATATAAGTAGGAAGGTATCTGTGAGGAAGGCACTAGCTGTGGGGGTACCGCAGACGGGAGACTCTGAGCTGAGCCCTGAAGATCCTTGAGCTGGAGATGAGAAAGGAGATCCTTCCAGTAAGGAGGCCCTGGATGGGGAAATGGAGGCTGGTGTTGGATTGTAGAGGGTGTGTGTAGTGGGGGTCGATGGGTGGATGGGTGAGGAGATTGGAAAGTAGGAAAGCGTGAGCCAAGTTGAGGAGTTTAGACTGCTACAGCTGAGCACCTTAGAGCCGCCCCAGGCTTACCTAACTGTGGCCACTGTTTGACAGGAGGGATTAGACACAATTTTATCCCATGTAACCTTGGTCACTGTTTGCCGGGAGGCAGGGGATTGGACACAATGTTATCCCATGTGACTGTGGCCACTGTTTGACAGAAGGCAGGGCAGTAGATACAAAGTTATGCCGTGAAACTGGCCAATGCTTGACAGGAGCACAGAACTGGACACAATGTTTTCCCACATAACTGTGACCACTGTTTGAAAGGAAGGAGGGGATTGGACACAATGTTATCCCGTGTAACCTTGGCCACCGATTGACAAGAGACCGGGGATTGGACACAATGTTATTATACCGTATAACTTTGGCTATTGTTTCACAGGAGGCAGAGGATTGGAAATGGTGTTATCTCCTCATGTAGCTGTGGCCATTGTTTGACAGGAGGCAGGGGACTGGATACAATGTTATCCCATGTAACTGGCCAATGTCTGACAGAAGCAGGAGATTGGAGGTAATATTATCTCCTCACATCTTCTGTCTCTGGGGTTTGATTCCTAATAGGCTAGCATGCATAAAGGTGAAATATGTCTGCTATAAATGGTTAGTGTTGGGTGAGGCTGATTAATGTGAGGGCCGGCTTCAACACGGGGGACTCAAGGGGCAGCTAAAGTTTACAGGCCGAGCAACGCAGTCCCAAGGCTGAGGTTGGAATCCAAACTCACTGGGCGACACTGTGCACGTCGTCTCTAGTCTATTGCTGAGCATTTCCATTGGATGGGGAGGCTCTTCAGGACATGGACCGTATTTTGCCTCTTTTTACGTCCCCAGAGTTTAGTAAGGTGTCTTGCACATAGTAGGCATTTAAATAAGAGACGTCTATTGCTTGAGTGACTAGGGTACGACCCTTTCTCTCCTCTGCCCCAGACCCTCAGCTACGGAGTGCCAGCTGCTGGGGCAAGGTCTTGTCTCAAATCCCTCCCCACTCCAGTCCATTCTCCATTCAGCCTCCAAAGTGGCTTTCCTAGCACCTCGGTCCCATCACATCACTGCCTACTCAATAACCCCAGTGGTTCTCTATCGGCTTCAGGAACAAATGGAAAATTCTCTTTTTGAAGCTGAAAGCTCTGCCAGCCCAGCCCTTTCTGCATTTTCCAGCGTTCTTGTACATTATCCTCCTCTACAATATCTGCTTCTCCCATCCGGCCTACTTCCTGTTCCCCAAATACCACAACCAGCTAACTCAAAGGTTAGTCCAGCCCTAAATCTTGTAATCCGGGAGTCTTCGGGAAAGACAGGCTGACAGTACCCGGAGCCCCTCGCGCAATTTGGCCCCTGGGACATCATCCGGCACTTTGCAGCTCTCTATGGCATCAATCAAGTATGGCATTGCATATTACAGTCACCTGGATCGCTGTCTTAATCCCTCTGCGAGCTCAGTGAAGGTTGGGACACTTCTTGTGTAAACTTTGTCCTTTCCCAGTGCACGCACAACACTCGGCACACAGCAGATACTTGATAATTGTTTGTTAAATGAATGAATGAATGAATGGAGTGAATAAATGAAAGAAATGACTATGTAAATGTTTTTTTTTTTTCTGCAAGAAAGACCAAATCAAAGACAGGATGTTTGAAAATACAGGATCTAGGGAGAGGGTTTACTTGGCTCTAATTCCTCAGCATGTACTTTGTGGGTCATCTGTAATGTCTTTTAATGTGAGGCTGTCTGTACCATGTTACCCAGGCCAGTCTGGACTGGGGGGGGGGAAGGTTGTAAATCCCCCCCATTATTTACCCAAATCAGAGAGAACTGGGATGAGAAAGCTCTTCATCTGTTTCCCCTCCTTAAAGCATTTTCAGGCTACGATTACGGTTTAGAGTCCAAGGACACCTTGGAGACCTTTTATCAATGAATCTCAGAATCAGGTGTGGGAAGCCCAGCCTATACAAGCAGCTCCTTCTGCAACATCTCCAACAAATAAGACATTTAGTCAATCAACAAACACTTATTAACTACCCACTACTGGGGATACCAAGAAAGACAATAAACAGTCCCTCCTCTGGAGAAGCTCACAAAGTGATGACATATGAAAACAGGGTAAATTGGAGAGGATCCTGGGGTGGGAAGTGGGAGGAGAGATAGTAACATTAAGGAGGATGGGGGAAGAACGTGGGGCCTCTGGTGAGACTGAAGGACGCCAGAGGCCAGGGATGATGAGAGAGAGCATTCTAGCCAGTTCCCGAGATGGAGTCCTGTGTGTGAAGAACAAACAGCAAGGAGTCGACAAAGTGTGTGTGGGGGTGATGTTGGGTGAAAGACGTACGGGGGAATCCCACTGCCTCTTAAAGGGGCAACTCTAGTCATTAGAAAGACTACAGTAAATCTAAATTAATAATAATAATGGCTGCATAATAGTAGCATTATATTATACATTGCTTTAAGATTTGCCGACGCTTTGTGAAGATTACTCTTTTTATTTTATCTGTACCCGGCTCGCATGCTAAGCTGAATGTCATGGGAAGATCCACTGACCTTTTCTGGGAATGTGCCACCTGGAGAAGAGGAGGAGGAGAGGAGCAAAACCTTTGTTTGCAATTCTCCAAAAGACTCTCTTGTGAAAGAGGGGTTAGGTTGGGGCAGCTTGATCCCAGAGAACAGAACTATGGGAAGTTACATTTCGCTTCAGTCTCCTCATCTGTAAAATGTTATGAGAATAAAATGAGCAATCTTCATAAAACATTTGCACCACACCAGCTTGCTGCCCTTCTCTCCTTCACTAGTATGTTTCAGTGCCATGAATGACAAAGGTTTGTTTGTTTATTTTTACTAGAACTGTGATTTCAAAGGTATTGGACCAAGGTACTTGGTAGTAAACTCAGGAAGACCTAGGTTCAAATACAACCTCAACACTTACTAGCTGTGTGATCCTGGGCAAGAAAGTTAACTTCTCTTAGCCTCAGTTTCCTCAATTGTAAAATGGGAATAATAATAGCACTTATCTAATAGGGTATAAATAAAATAACATGTTATCTCAAAAGGCTTTGCAAGCTTCTAAATACTCTATAAATTCTGGCTCTTATTACCTACTATATACAGATACACACTCATTTATATAAATATATATATGATCTAGAAAATCAAAGAGACACACAGAGAGAGACAGAGACAGAGGGAGAGACAGAAACAGAGAGACACAGAGACAAAGACACAAATCACACAGAGACAGAGAGACAGAGGCACACCCACAGAGACAGAGACACAAAGAGAGACAGAGATACACACACAGAGACAGAGAGAACAAGTACATAACAGTGAAGGGCAATCAGGCAGACCTGGGTTCAAATCCTGCCTCCCACATTTCCTAGCTACATGATCCTGAGCAAGTCACTTCATTTCAGTTTCTTCATCTGTAATTTGTAGACTCCTCAACAGTGTATTAGATTCTTTCCTCAGCCCCTCCAACATGGATTATGTCCAACTTTTGTCATCTTTTCCAGTTTTGAGGGAATGAAGTGAAACAATGGTTTTGTCTCTTTTTATTAGTGATAGAAGTCTTTCATACAGTTGTTGATTGCTCACATTTCTTCTTTTGTGATCTTATCCAGAAGACTAAATATTTCACCGTCTCACAGTTGAGAGTTGTCAAGAATATACAATCTCATGATGGCTTTTTCTGTTTATTACCTTAAAAATATAACTTGAAAGGCTTTCCTCCAATAAGATATCTGCTGTGCATATCCTAAGGTTTTATTTGATGAATGGGTAACCATGTTGCTTCCAGTTTTTGCACCTACAAAGGAGTCTGCTAGAAATAGTTCGCTGTATCTAGCACCTTTCTTTCTGCCACTGACTTTTTTAGGTTTTAAGTCCAATAGAGGGGACCTCTGAGTCAAAAGATATGAACACATTGTCTTTTCTAATCTGGTTTCAAATAAAACTTTGAATGATTGGACTAATGGTTCCATGGCTTTCCATAGCTCTTTCTGCACTATTTCTATCTCATTTCACTTTTGAATAGTGTTAAACATTTCATGCCATAAATTATAAACCTGTGTCTCTATCTTATCTGGACTAGACTGAGAATTCCATGAGGGCAGGATCTGTGTTTTCTTTAAACAATATCTTCTTCGTGCTGAATACAGTTCTGTGTTCAGTTTAATAAAAATATGTATATTGACTGGATAAATGAATGGCAGATGAAAGGTTTGTTATTATTTATTGTTATTATTTTAGTTCTTATAGGATCTTCCTCAATGTTTGCCTAGCACAGGTCAAAAAAGCCCAAACAAACAGGAACAAACAATGGCACTTAGTGCTTAATAAAGACTTGTTGATTTCTTGACTCAACAACTCCTCAGTAACAATGGTAACCAGTTTTGATGAGTTGATATCTTCCTGTTTTATACCTCAATTGTTAGTTGTGACAGAACCATCCAGGTCAAGCTTTGTAATGGAAGTGCCATGGGGCCCTTTCATTGTCACGTCACATGTCATTGTCACATGTAATTGTGCCTCTGTCACATTAACATACAGAGCAACGATATTCTATGACCTCCGTGTACTACAATTTGTTTAGCCATTCTCGAATGAATGGATGTCCATTTTGTTTCTAGTCAGTCAGTCAATAGTTGTAGGCATGAGGCCTGAGTAGCGTGGGAAAAGATGGAGGTTAGGGTTAGGGTCCTCGTTTCTCTTGCACTTAGACTTGCACAAAGTTCAGACACTTTTTTGTTGTCCCCGTTTTACAGGTAAAGAAGTAGACTCAGAGGGTAATCTCTTGCCCAAAGTCACACAATTTGTCGGTACCAAAGACTGGGTTGAACTCAGGATTTCTTTTTTCTCCTTAAATGTCTTATTGATGATCTTTTCTTATAAAAAAATTGCTGTCCCTTCCCAATGCTTCGTTCCTCTCCAAACTGGACCCTCCCTTGTAACAAAGAAGTGTGATCGAGACAAACAAATCAAAACACCAGATACTTCTGCAGACATATGGCCCACGTATCTGCCTCCACACTCCCTCCACCCCTGTTTCCAAAGAAATGAGAACCATACTTTACAATCAAGTTTTCTGAAGTCACTAATGGCTGTTCTACTGCTCAGGCTCCTGAAAACATTCAATGTTGTTTTCTTTTATATTATTGTGACCGTAGTGTATCCTCTGTTTCTGTTTAATTTGCACTGGTTTGTATTCATCTTTCTCAATTTCTCTGAATTTTCCCATATTCAAAGTTTCTTATGGCATGATGATGTCCATTATATTCCCAGAAATACAGTGTGGGTCACCATTCCCCAATCTATGGGCACCCACTTTCTTTCCATTTTGTTGGTACTACAGAAGTGCTGCTGTAACATATAAATGCTGTTGTGTGTAATTTCACATATGCCTACTCAATGTAGGAGAGAGTGATGAGGGAGAATAGGAGTAAATCTGAAACTCAAAAGTTTAAAAGCAAATGTTAAAAATTGTTTTACACTTAACTGGGAAAAACAAAATATCAAATAAATATATACACATGCCAATGATATATATATATATATGTGTGTATATGCATGTTATATATAATGTATGTATAATATTAAAATAAAATATAAAATGTAATATTAAATATATATGTATACACACATATATTATACATACATGCATACATTTGTACATACATATATATAAAAAGACAAAAAAGGGAAGGAGAGAGACAGAGAGAGAGGCAGAGAGAAAGAGACAGAGACTCAGAGACAGAGAGAGAGGGAGAGAGAATAGAGACAGAGAAAGACAGAGAGAGAGACAGACACACACACACATACAGAGAGAGAGACACAGAGAGAGACTCAGAGACAGAGAAACAGAGAGGGAGAGAGAAAAGAGAGACACACATACATAGAGAGACAGACAGAGAGAGACAGAGACAGACAGACAGACAGACAGACACACACACACACAGGAATAATTCAGAAGTTGGAGTACCTCTTTTCTAATGCTATTGGGTCAAGCCCTCATTCTGGGTATCATCCTTCACGGTTCATCATCAGTGACGAGCGCTACAATTCCACGGAGACAATCAACATTAAATAACTTTTATAAAATTTTATCTTAAAATTATCTTTCACAAACTTTTATTTTAAGAGACGGAGATATTACAGAAATCCAAACATTCCCCCCATCCCCATCCCCCAGACCCCGAGCCTCTAGGAGTTTCTTAGAGAGAATGAACTTAGATTTAATACAATTTCTACATAATAGTGATCCTAGCAAATTCGTATACAAACTTAGCCTCCTTGGTGGATAATTCTTCATCTTGGCTACTACTGGATCAGTTACTGCTGGGTGGATACCAAAAGTTGCTCCCCATTCCTTAGGGCATTGATGCTGGACTGGCTTCCCCATTCCTGGACTGGAGGTTGCTTTTTGAAGTTTTCAAGACTCATGAGGTCCTAAAATCACCTCTTCAGATAACACATACACACACACACATACACACACACACACATACACACACACACCCCCCCACACACACATACACACATACATACATACACACATACACAAACAAATATTGAGGCACAGAGTATCAAAGGGACTAAGTGATGGTCTCCTCCACTCCTGGACTTGAGGTTGCTCCTAACTTTTCAATTCTCACAAGATCATAAAATAATCTCTCCAAATGATACCAAAAATATTGAGGCAAAGCATAGAGCCCACAATTCATGGGACTACATGATGGTCTGAGAGGTAGAGAGTCTAAGATCTCCACCTTTATAGTGTTGTTTCTCACCAGATGTCACCAGCCAGGAGGGAGGGACACAGGGAGCGAAGGACCAAAAAGATCAAGGCTAGGCTTGGCTAGTTCCTTCTTCAGGACCCCCAGCAAATTCAAAGATGTCTCCTCACCACGGACTTAGCAGACTGGGATCAGTCACAGAAGTCCCCCAAGTCTCTCAAGGGATTTCTGTTGCATGTCATGATGACATGGCCTTCAGACCCTTCTCCATGGGAAACTGCAGCCGTGATATTCTTCATGTTCATAAGGATTGGGCTGGGTGGCCCATCGGTCACTGCTATTATTTACCTGTGTTTGACTCTTCGTGACCCCATTATGGGGTTTTCTTGGCAAAGATGTTGGAACAGTTTGCCATTTTCTTTTCTGGTGGATTAAAGCAAGAATTTGTGTCTTGCACAAACAGTATGTATGTGAGGCCATATTTGAACTCAGGTCTTCCTGATTTCAGACCCAGTGCCCTAACCACTGAACCATCTAGCTGCCTCCACTATGCTGGCATAATTTCAAATTGTTTTATTTTTGAACAGCTGAATCCATTTGGCTCTTAGTCAACGGATGGAGATGCCTCCCCATCATCAAAGCTTTTTCTACTACACCGTGCTAATTACTCCTGGCTCCTGTACCTACTAGCTCTATGACCTTTAGTAAGTCATTAACCCCCCTCTCCACGGTGAGCTTCAGCTTTCTTATCTCTAAAATGGAGATAACTAACCAATTAGCACACATTTATTAAGTGCCTGCTGTGTGCCAAGCACCACATCAGGTCTGTTAGCTACTTCTTGGACATTGTAAGGAAAATACTCTCTTTATAAACCTGCAAACGCTCTGTAGATGTGAGTTATCACTATTGGTGCATATGGGCAGCACGCTGGACACTTTGCTTCTATATCTCCTCAGGCTTTATAGGATTTTTGTCCTCTGTGTTCACTTTCCCCGTCCCCTAACCATCCTCTGACTTTAAAGAGATGAAATGCATTTTCCCCATGTCAGGAGCTGGAGTTTGTCTGCCTTAACAGGGACAGGTAGGATCTTCCCATTATAGAAAAATGCCTTATTTATTGATTTTTAATATCTGTAAAAATGTGGCTATTCTGTTTCCCATTTAATATAAAACTTGGGTGAATTACCCTTCCCTTAGCCCCAAAGCATCCTAGTGCAAGAGAACAGACCCGGAACTGGAATCAGAGACCCTGGATCGCAGCCCTAAATCTGGGCAATTTTAGGCAAATTATTGTACCTATTTGGGCTTCTTTCTCTCTCTCTCTCTTTGCAAAATGAGGGAGATTGGGTTCGGTCAACCCATGGCTGCCATAGTTCTCTAAGTCCCGTGATCCCAGGATATACTCAAACATTAAAATGCACCTGTGAACTCCTGCATGCAGATATTCTTTCCACGCCCATGTCTATCCAAAATTTCACCACAAGGGGTCCACCCAACATGACTTCCTCAACTTATCTTGCCATCATGAGGATGCAAGTACAGTACATGGGCTCTCCATTGCTTCTCTCTCTCCCTCACATTTTCTTTTCTTTCTTTTTTTTTTTTTTTTTAATTAAATTAAATTTATTTTTTTTTGTTTGTTTTTCCGCTCACATTTTCAACCTATTTTTTGTTTCCATTCTGATTCTTTTTGGTGGCATTTTCTTACTCCAGATTCTCAGTTTGGGATGTTGCATCCTACTTATACACAGCTGCTGCACACCTCTCCAGAGCCCACGAGAGCAGAGGTTTTCCAAGAGGCAGCCATGAATTTTACCTTGGCCAGCCATTGCCAACATCTGGATCAGGGTTACATAGGGCATAACTGAGGAGACCAACACATAGCACAGAGATGGCCATGGAGGCCATTGGTTGGAGAGGGGAGTGAGGGGAAAGGGGAACTATAATAGGAAAAAGAAGAGAGAGATGTGGTTTTGTTACAGACAAACCCTGACTGGCTATCATCAATCAATCAACATTTATTAAGTTCCTCAGAGGATGGACATATGTGACCTATCTACTCACCTTCCAATGGCCCGAACGTTTCCTTCTTGGGGCCAGGCCGTGGATGAAAGACATCATGATTGTGTTCATGCATGTCAAGGGGCATTAGGTGAAAGAGGCAGACTTGTGCATTTTAATTTCAGAGGACAGATAGCAAATGTAATGAGGAATATTTGGTATAATGTAAAAAAGGCACAGGCACTTATTAGTATAAAGAATTCCCCCTACCAATGCAGATGGACACCTTCTGGGCAACTTATAGTCTTAGAAAGTCTCTCAGAGCACTAATAGTAGGTGACTTGTTCAAAGTCACACAGCCTCTTTAGGTTAGAGGCAGGATGTGACTTCTGGTCTGCTGGCTTTGAGGAAGCTCTCCATCCACTACACCTTAGATGGAAGGAAACGACTAGTAGTAAGAGCTATCCCAGAGTGCACTGGGCTGCTCTTGAAGGTCTTCATGCCAAAACTGGCAGTTTGCTTGTCAGGTATTGTGGGTGCATTCTTGGGCAGGTTTAGCTTAAACTGGAGGATTCTTTCAGTGCTGACTCTTCCCATCACCTTTTCTTGGTGATTCTGTTATAAAAATCAGTTGTACCACAGAGTAAATCAATGTCTGTAGACTATCCAAGCCCTGTCCAAATCCCTATAAGAAATTCCCCCAGACTGTTAAGCTCCAAGTACTTAGTCCTTTCCAAAAGCAGGCATCCTTCCCTGGGCTGGTTATGACATGTTGTCTTATTTCAAAATCTAAATGACCAAGATGGCAGCATGGAAAGGCCGCCAGAGGGTCTGGAGACCCAACTGTACTCTTGTGCCTTTGACCCATTAGTCTTTTTTATGTATTTGCACCAAATCACATCCGTGATCAAGTCTCAGTGAAAATAATCCCCTCTACTATAGGAACCCTTACCCCAGTCCTCTTGATTATAGAGTTTTCTCTCCATGGATCACTCCCATTTTATCCTGTGTAGGCCTTTTTTTGGTAGATATTTGCACATCATCTTCCCTAGTAGATTGTGAGCTTCTGAAGAATCAGGACTTTTACCTTTCTTTGTAGTCCCAGTGCTTGCCATTAATGCCTGGCACACAGTAGGTGCTTAATAAGTGTTTATTGACTAATTGACTATGTCATCTTGGGATAGCTTGCTGATTCTAAAACCATGTCATTATCTATAAAAGAGGAATAATAAGCTATCTACCTCAGGATCATTGTGAGGAAAACATGAATAAAAATTTAAGATGGAAATCCTCACTTCCCTGGCTCTATCTGACCTTTTCAAATGCATAGACACATTGTGGTTCAGTCCTGTCCAACTTTCTCTGACCCCATTTGGAATCTTCTTGGCAAAGATAATGGAGTGGTTTGCGACTTCCTTCTTCAATGTATCGCCATTTTACAGATGAGGAAACTGAGACAAAAAAGGTTAAGTGACTGGAGAAGAAAATGACAAAGCCTCCAGTATCTCTGCCAAGAAAACCCCAAATGGGATCACCAAGAATCATACAATACTGAACAATGACTGAACATAAACAGCTTGCTGGCTTGTTAGCAGGATCAAGTGATTGATTTGTAAAATCAACATTTGTAAAATGCTTTATCAACTTTAAGGTGCTATGAATATGTTGTTACTATTTATTATTATCAACCCTACTTATCTTAACAATAAATGACATTTTAATTCCATATAGTGCTTTGAAATAAAGCTCCTTGCATACATTTGGGTCTCAGAACTCTGCAAAGTCAGGATTACAGGACTTATTATTCCCATTTTATTGATGGATAAAATGAAGCTCAAAAAAAATGATGGAGTTTGCCCATGCTCCTATAGAGAAGTAGGATTTGAATCCAGATCTTTCCTGTCTAGAGGGCCAGCAATCCTCCTGCCATGTAATCTCTACCAGGTCATTTACCTTATATTTTCTTTGTAAAAGGGATGGGTGTGGGGAACTACCTTTTGATCTCAAAGCTTCCTTGCAGTACAAGATGTTATATGAAAACTTTTTCAGGGCCACGGATGGACCTCTGTGCTCCCCAAATGGAGCTAGCTCATTTACTTCCTCCACAAATATCCATCTCCTCCCCCTAAATGTCCAACATCTCCTTTGGGATTCTGGAACCCATTCTGATTTCCAAATTTCTCCTGCTCATAGAGAATCAAATCTTGGCAACTGGTCGCAGTCTTCCATGATGGTATCCCTGGCATTGATTCTTACTTCTCTGCCTTTGAATTTATTTTTGAAATCTTTTTTTGGATGAAGAAGTTGTTTAATTTGAACCAATTCAAAGAAGCAGTTATCAAATGGCTGTGTTGGGCACTAGAGACACAAAGATGTAAACAAGAGAGTGTCTGCCCTCAGGGAGTTTACATTCAACCAAGGGGGAAACAACACCTGCACAGATTCTTAAATACAAATTGGAAAAAAATAAATACAAGTTAATTGGGGAAAATGTGAAGGAGGTGAGTCAAGGTGGAGATTAAGACAGATCTCTCAGGCTGGGCACCAAAGCTAAGCTAGGGATTCTAAGAGGTGAGGGCAGAGCATTTCAGGAATGGAGGAAACCTTGTGCAAAGTCAGAGAAGGAAAGGATGGAATCCCTTGACCAAAAGAAGCACCCAGAAGGCCAAAGAATAATGCATAATCAGCATGGAAAGAGACTGGAGCCAGACTTGGAAAAATCAAAAACGCCAGGTTGGAGGACTTTTGAGCTTAGAAGAAATAGGGAGCCATAGGGACTTCTTGAGCTTGGGAGGCCTCAGTATGAGGATTATCAATTTGGAAGCTGTTGGGAGGATTGAGTGGAAAGGGGAAGGAACAAAACTTTTGAGAAGACTGTCTCTCCCCATTAATGTTTGTAATGTTAGGTCACTAGTGAGCCCAACATGGCAAGACTAATAAGTGACTGAGCTGGATCTCAAACCCAAGTCTCCTGATTCCAGAGCTTGAATTTTCTCCACTTAAAGACATACATTCTCTCTGTGTCTTTCTCTGTGTTTCTCTGTCTCTGTCTCTGTCTCTATGCCTCTTTCTCTCGCTCTGTCTCTCTGTCTCTCTGTGTCTCTGTCTCTGTTTCTCTCTCTGTGTGTTTCTGTCTCTCTCTGTGTTTCTCTCTCTCTCTCTCTCTTATTCTCTTCAGCTGCCTTATCTCTTTTTAGTTATTTTCTTCTTTGTCTTTGAGGAAGTTCTATAATAGAGGAGTTTGGCTTTAGTGATAAGAAACTGAGTCCCAGAGGTTTAGTGACTTCTTATACCCAGGTCCTCATCCCTCACTCTCCAGCCCAGACAAATTGGCCTCCATCTCTGCATCTTTGCAATGGCTCTTTGTGTCTGAAATGAACTCCCTCACCTTCAACTCTTTGAATCCTTCCCTTCCTTTAATATTCAGGCCAGACTGTCTGGGGGAAAAAAATCAAAGGGTTAGTGATGTGGGATGGCTTTAAAAAAAGAAAAGAAAAAAAAAAGAAAATTTTAGTTTGCTTTAAGAAAGGCTCGGTATCCCCAAAGAAGGGGGATAGTCATCTCAAAACACTCTGACCTAGTCCAACCACACCTAGAGTAGTGTTCAGTTCTGGGTCCCACATTTCAGGGAGGGCAATCAGGACGATAAAGCTTCTGAGCTGAAAACATGAAGATTAGTCGAAGGAAAGGGGAATGTTGAACCTAGGGAATGGGGTGGGTGGGAAAGGGATGGACACAATAATTGTTTTGGAAGGACCGTTCCGGGGAAGAGGGATTAGGTTTGTTGTGCTTGATCTCTTAGGTGTGGTGAATGGAAGGTTGGGATCGGCAGTTTCAGGTGTGTTGGAAGGGAAAATTTCCTGACAAAGTGTCCCAAAGTGGAATAAAGCTGTTCCAGGGGGATGGGTTCCCCTTCACTCTGGGAATTTAAGCAAAGGTGTCCAGGTTTGTTCAAGGAGGACTGACTCCTCCCATGTGAGGACTGTTCACCCATCTCTGGTATCCACTTTCCCCCAACTCCCCACTATGGTTCCAAGAAGTGGTACAGCAGGTACATCCTGACAAATCAGCAGATGGGCTAAACCAGACTGAGGACTCAAACCCGTTAAGGGGTGTATGCTCCGATAACGTGGAGAATTTTCTGAAGGAATGGGCAGATGAGAATAATTTATACCGATGGCCACAAAGGCAGTTGAAACACACATTGTAGATAGTTAGAGACTGAGAGACATTTCAGCCAGGAAATCATCGGTCCTCTTTAAAATGAAGGATGAACAGCAACAGCTCTTCAAGGAAAGGCTGGATGGCCACTGGTCAATGATGTCAGTATCTGGGTTGAACCAAGTGACCCTTGAGGCTCCTCCCACTGAGCATCTGTGATTCTGCTACAGTCCCGGCAAGGATCCCTGGGGTTCCTCTCAGAGCCACCTTACAATCCTTTGAATACTCAGCCCTCAGAACTTGATCTTTCCAAAGTCTGACCCATCTGGATGCTGTGCTCCTTTGGAATCGAATGGTGTCTTCCCTGCATGAAATATCATCCTCGAAAACAGGAAGTGTATGTGTTACTGGTAGTTTATTTTTAATATTCAGAATTAGCAAAGGCAGAACAACGGAGCATTAGGAAGGAGGGAAGGGTTCTCTGAGGTACCCTGAGCCTTTTCAGTTCTGCAGCCTCCCTTGCTCCTCCCTTATACTTTGATTTTTCTTTTTCCTTCCCAATACATTGCCTCCTCCCAGCTTCACTGAATAAGGCCTCAGAATGTGGTAGAAAGTGCTGGACTGGAATTAGGAGCGGCCATGGTTCAAATCTTGTTGTATGATTCTAGGAAAGTCATTTAATTTCATTGTCTCTCAGTTTATTCATCTGTAAAATGGGAACAATAATAGTTTTGATAGCTTAGGCTATTGTGAGAACTAAATAATATAAATAATGGGTTTTGTAAACCGTAAAGCTCTGGAGCAATATTGGTCATTGTCATTCTTCCCTCATAAAAGGAGGATCTTAGAAAGAGACATTATTAGTGCCTCTGTCACAGTCTGTGGTCCAGCCAAAATGAAGAATGAGGGCAAAACTTTTGTCGTGCTTCGTCTGTGCCTGTTATATAGTGCAAGGATTCTACTAAAGTCTCTGATTGTGAGCTCTAATCAAGTGCAAATGAATGGAACACCTACTATGGGTGGACCCCTGTGTTGGGCCTCCCAGAAAAGCAATCCCTAAAGTCAAGGAGTAATCATTCTCAGGGATTTCAGTAGGTGAAATTGAGGAATGAGAATCTGAGCACAGGAGGGAAGCAAACAACCAATCAATAATCACTTATTAAATGCCTACTGTGCACCAGGCACTGTGCTAAGTCATGGGGATACAGAAAAAAAAAAGGGAAAGATAGTCCAGTCTCTGCTCTCAAGCAACTCACAGTCTAACAGGGAAACAAATAACAAATAGTCACACACAAACAGGACACCAATACTGAGAAGAAGAAACTGAGGCCCAGAGAAGGTATAGAATTTGTCTGGGGTCAGGCAGCTACTAAGTGTCAGAGCCTGGATTTGGACACTCCTTCCCACCTCCAGCTTGGGCTCCAAGTTCTTAGTTCTTTCCAGTACCATCTCCTTGCAGGTACTTGCCTACTCTGGATTACTGTGATGGCAGCAGAGCTTCATTCAAAGAGGCCCCTTGAGACCCTTTCTGCCTGTTTCCTAGGTTTAGACTTGATGCCCTGATAGTCCCAGGAGGATTCTGGATTTGCTCCCATTTCCTCTTTCTTCTTGGGGGGCAGATGAAATCCTCTTCATGAAATCTCCAAATCACTGGGATGTGAGAAACAGAAGGCACTTTCCTGATAGGGAAACAGAGATCCTTGCGCTTGGTCTCACTAATGATTAGGAGCAAAACCAGAATCAGATCTCCCAACTCACCTGAAGTCTGTTTCTTTCATTCACGGACACAGTCTCCCTCACTTCAAGAAGGGATCCACCTACAAACTATCCCAAGACTCCCATCCATTTTTCCAGCCCTGTTTCTCTTATATTGATAGGACATAGACAGGAGATGATCAAATTCACATTATCTGCCTGAGGGAGTTTGCTGAAAGGATGTGGGATAGGGATTGGACTTGTGATTTCATGGATACAGGAAAGTCCCAGAGGAGGAAATTCCCTCTACCAATGCAGGTTACACCTTCTTACAATTAACAGCCTCAGAGAACTGAGAACTGTCCAGCAACACAGAAAAGTGAGTTGTCCCACAATATGTGGCAGAGGAAGAACATGGCTGAGAACTTTATAGTGACTATTGACCATGTCTTCCTTTTTTTTTTTTTTTTTGGCTGGTGAGGCAATTAGGGGTTAAATGCTTTGTCCAAGGTCAAAACAGCTAGTAAGTGTTAAGTATCTGAGGCTAGATTTGAATTTGGGTCCTCTTGACTGCCCCTTCACACTTTTTTTTTTTTTTTGCTGAGGCAATTGGGGTTAAGTGACTTGCCCAGGGTCACACAGCCAGGAAGTGTTAAGTGTCTGTGGCCAGATTTGAGCTCAGGTCCTTCCAACTTCAGGGCTGGTGCTCTATCCACTAAACTAACTAGCTGTCCCTCACTCTCCTTTTTGAGAGTAAACCTCAAGGTGCTATAACATCATTTTTATAGAAACATTTTGTTTCACATGTGCCTTCTTAAGGGTAGGATGGGGAGGGAGGAGAATCTGGCACTCAAAGTTTTAAGGACAAATGTTAAAAAATATTTTCTATGTAAGGGTTGGAAAATAAAATACTAAATAACAACCACCACAACCTACCAATTTTAAAGTGCTATGAAAATGTGTTGCCTTGAATTGTAGCTTCTTTATCCACCTGCTTAGCCCCTGGACTTTAAAGTGGAAGCGCTTGGCGGTGACATCTCTGTCCAGCTCATCATGGGGCCCAACAAAGTTGACTCAATTGTTGAATGAATGCACGGTGAGTAAGGGAGAAGGCATCTCTGAGATGAAGATTAAGGGCTTGGCCCCCCTCCAACCTGGACATTCAATAGTTGCGTCAATTGGGTATACGTGTCCAGAAAGCACAAGGAGACTTCGATTCTCTTTCCTGTGCCTATTTGAAACAAATAGGAAGGTGATCCAGAGTGACGTGCTAGGCCACAGGCCCCCACTGGCCACTTGATGTGGAAAAATCCTCAGGAGGCTGGCAGGGGTGAGCGCAAGCAGAGATGGCACCTCCAGAGTTATGTTATTGCTGGCTGGCTGCTTGCTGTGGGGAGGCAGCCATTAGACTGACCAGGATTCAAAAGCCAGCTCTGGTAGACTTAACCACTGGGCAAGGAAGTCTCTTTACTCCTAAGGAACTGATTTGAGAAACTCGGATTTATCCACTGAGTCATAGATGGCCTGCTGTATGCATCAGGGGTGGGAGTTCCCTTGCCTGATGAAATCAGATCCTCCCAGTGGCTGGTGCTGCTGTTAATTTGGCTTTTTTTTCATTTTCAAAACCTTTTAGGCTTTGGCCCTCTTCCAGTGGATCATGGGGAGATGAAATAGGCCCCTGTCTGGATTCCTGAGGGCTGTGCCAGCAAGGCAAAGTTCCGACAGGTCTTATCAACAGGGGAAGCTTTCAAGTGGGCTCTGGGTGATGGGCAATGTGATGGTGGTCTCAGGGCCAGCTTGCTGAGTTGGGTGAGATTGACCAGCTGCTGGTGGTCCACAGAGTGGCCGATTTTTCAGGCCCAGCTACTGGGCCATCATCTAAAAAGATCTGGAGAATTCCCTATCATCAGTGATGTCATGGATCTTAGAACTAGCTCATTTAAGGTGTTGGGAATATTGACCCATGACATACCGCCGACCTAGCTTGAACTAAATATTCCCAAGTTTTGTTTTGTTTTGAAGCAATTGGAGTTAAGTGACTTGCCCAGGGTCACACAACTAGGAAGTGTTAAGTGTCTGAGACCAGATTTGAATTCTGGGCTGGTGCTCTAGGCACTGTACCACTTTGCTGCCCCTTTTCTTTTGTTTTCAACAGAATCTTATAGATTAGTAGAATTTGGAGCTTGAAGGGACTTTAGAAATCAACCTTAAGTAAATTTCTTATTCTATCTCTAAAGTGGCAGCTTAATTCTACGGGGAGAGCAGTGACGTAGTCAAGGGATTTGAGTTCAAATCCTGACTTTGCTGTTTAGTAATCCTGTAATCTCAAGGAAGTTACTTAACTTTTCTGAGGTTTCGCTTTTTTCATTGGTAGAATTTAGGTATTGAACATGGTTTCTAAAGTCCATTTTAACTTAAAATCTAGGATTTCAATCTGTGGTAAACCATAGTGTTTATTTATTAGGATAATTAGCAGAATGGGATTTGACTGGCTGTCCAGGAACATGTCTCTGCCACTTACCACCTGAATAATCTTGGACTCAACCTCTTTGTTTCTCATTTTCCTCATCTGTAAAAGATAAGGTTGGATTAAATGACCATCTAGGAACCAAAATGTAGCCATTTAAATCTGAATTGAAAACCTTTCTTTAAAAAAAGGGTACACATTTCTAGTCATATGAAAAAATGCTCTAATTCACTATTGAGTAGAGATATACAAATTAAAACAACTCTGAGATACCACCTCATACCTCTCACATTGGCTAAGATTACAGGAAAAGATAATGATGAATGTTGGAGGGGATGTGGGAAAACTGATACATTGTTGGTGGAGTTGTGAACTGATCCAACCATTCTGGAGAGTGATTTGGAACCATGACCAAGGGCTATCAAACTGCATTCCCTTTGAACCAGAAGGGTCTCTTCTGTGTCTGTATCCCAAAGAAACCATAAAAAAGGGAAAGAGCCCACATGTGCAAAAATGTTTGTAGCATTTGTAAAGAAGCCAGAAACTGAGTAGAGGCCCATCAGTTGGGGAATGCCTGAACAAATTATGGTATATGAATATTATGGAATATTATTGTTCTGTAAGAAACAATCAGCAGGATGATTTCAGAGAGGCCTGGAGAGGAACTGCTAAGGAAGTGAGTAGAACCAAGATAACACTGTACACAGCAACAACAAAATTATGGAATGATCAATTCTGATGAACGTGGCTCTTTTCAATGATGAGGTGATTTCAGGCCAATTCTTGTGATGGAGACAGACATCTTCACCCAGAGAGAGGACTGAATGTGGATCACAGTATGGCTTTTCACCATTTTTGTTGTTGTTTGATTGCCTTTTTTCTTTCTCATTTTTTCCTTTTTTGATGTGATTTTTCTTATGTAGCATGATAAATATGGAAATAAATGTGGGAATTTTAGAAGAATTGCACATGTTTAGGGGAAGGGAGGAGGGAAAGAGAGGGAGAAAGGTTTTGTAAAAGTGAATGTTGAAGACTATCTTTGCATGTATTTTGGAAATAAAAAGCTATTATTAAAAAAACTCACATTTACAAAAAGGCACAGTGGAAAGAACCTGAGATTTGGAGTAAGATAGTTTGGGTTTAGTCTTGGCTTTGCCACTTTTAGATTGCCCAAAATGACAAGAAAAGATAAGGGTAAATGTGGGAGAGAATGTGAGAAAAATGGTATTCTAATACATTATTGTGGAGTTGGGGAGTTGCTGTGTGATCTTGGATAAATCCCATCTCTATGTGCTCTTGTTGCTCATACCTTATAGCACCCTCTCTGAGATCATTCTCTCAAATTTCACTAGTATTGGCAGGTTGTATTCTCAGAGCACAGTTTACTACTTTTCCCTCAAGATTAAAGTAGTCATCCTGAGGGGTTGAGTATTCTATTTCTTTTGCTCATGAGCCCCCATTCAGGGTGCTTGCAATTATCAATTTAACAGAGTAAATTAGCTTTTTAAAGGTAGTATTGGCTAAGATAGTGTAAGAACAGTTGGTATAATAATATTCCCCTGCCAAAATCTGTGACACACTCTCTTTTATGAGAGTTCAGGGGAAAGTAGGTTCGAGGCTAGAGAGCATATGTGGCAACTTAGAACTCCTGGTTTCTAGAAGTCCTTATCTCTTCTTGTGGAGTGCCCATGAATTTCCCCTTAAGTGGATATAGCTCTTGTATGGGCTCTGAACATCCACAATCTTTTAGAGTCCAGAAGCTCGAATTTCTTTCTGCCTGAAGAGGTCCTGCCTCCTGAAGTCACCTTTATTCAGCCTATCTAGTTTGTCTTCTCTCAGTTCCCAGCTGGACACTTTATGGATGGCCCAGTTTCTTCCATGATATGGTCCAAGTAAGAGCAATGGGGAAATGTGATGTTCCCTCTGAGCTCCCCTTTCCCATTACCTCACTCCTTTGTGGCCCTTTAATTCTTAAAGCACCTCCAAAGCTTATTCTCAAAGCGGTAGCTAGAATCTATTTCTCTGATTTCTAATATTTTTCATCATCTGATTTTGCCCAATGATTTCAAGCACTTCAATCTTTCCCAACTTAATTAATGAGGTAGTTCACGTCTAGTTTATATATTTGATTGAATGATTCAATAGAGATGTCTAGGAATTGTTCATCCCTGGTTTACAGGATTGATGCTATAACTCAATCAAGGAGTTCTCTCTGATAAAGGTATCATGGCATACATAAAGCGCCTTATCAGATACATCAGCTGGATCTCGGGTGTGGGATTCTCTTCTGATGCATAAGAGGAGGTGATTGAACTAGATGATTTCTGAATTCCTTTCTAGACTTATATCTATGATTCTATGACATTTTATAACTGAGGAAGATGAAACAACATGGCCAAGGGAGAAAAGGCAGGATTTGCATTCAGTCCCATGGACTTGAGATTCATTATTTTTTCTATCATACTATGTAGTTCCCCTTACCTTCCACACTTCTTCCCACTCCCAATAAGCTTAAGCATTGTACCGCCTTCCTCATTTAACTTTGTTCCCAGTTTCTTTATTGAGTCTTCCTTTTTTGGTATTCTTTATGTTTTTTAAATTGGATTATTGATAATAAACCTTTATGGAGTACCAATGACATGCTAGAAAATATTAGAATAAGGTCCCAATGGGACTAGGGTTTGTTGTTTGGGGCTTATTTATTCACATTTAGTAACTCTTTGTTACATTTATATTGTTTTTGTTCTGGGTGAATATAGATAAAATAATTATGAGGATCAGTCCAAAGATTCTTTGTAATATCTTCCTAATTACTCCACCTTTCCCAGCTACAAGTTGACCAAGATTTCTCTCTACCACTGATGGCTCCCTCTGTTGTGGTGTTGAGATCTGATTTCCTTTATGTAGGAAGATAGCTGGATGGGTCTCTCCTTCTCAGGCTGAGGAAGGTGGTTAGAACAAATAGGAAAATATGTGGAGAGCTCTTGGCCAACCTTAAAGCATTATACAGATGTTAACTATTATTAATAAATGCAGTGAGGATTAGTGTAATTGGTTGTTTGCTTTTAATTGGTTTTCCTCCCCACCCAGTATTCACAGAAAGAGGAGAGGTAACAAAGACAATAAGCTGATAATATCTTATAAGAAGTGTTAAAAAAAACATTCTTTAGGGAAGCCTAATCTAATTTAAGGAAGACTTTATTACCCTGAATAAGGTTTGAAGAAGTCTTCAGTCAAGTTTAATGGAATTAGAGGGTTTCTAGCTCCTTTTGCTGGGACGGTGATCCTTTAAAAAATTAAGACATTTTATCTAAGGTGTCAGAGAGACAGAAAACACTCGATGAATGTGACTCTCAGCATCAAGAAGAAAACCACCTGTGGAGGAATAACTTGGATCTTAAGAGGAGACTGAACTTTGCTTTTTTTCCTTGTACCTTTAATGGACAGTAGAGGTGGATGAGTAGAAGAAATGATATTTCTTTCCTTCCCCTCATTGCCATGGAACTTTGCAGTAGTGCTAATTACATGGAAAGGGGCATCTTACCCTCCTGAGAACAATCCCAGGAGTGGAGGAAGGAGACAGCCCTGAATAGCGTGACCACTGGCAGCAGTGATGAGAGCCAGCCCAGGAAACTGGGAGCTAAACTTCAGGAAATAACAGGCCCAGAAAGGCCAATTGAATGACTCGCCAAGGGGAGAATGTGGGTCCAGGAGGAGCATGAGGATATCAGAAGAAAAGAAAGGACTTGAGGTACCACTGTATGTGAAGCCTAAATGGTCTTAGATAAATGTATTAGCTATACATCCTCTTCTCTACTAACATATTCTTAAATATTATACTCCTTGCTTTCAGCTGATAGCGTGTGGTTGTGAAATAATAAGCTCGAGGTTTATAGGGAGTTTATGAGCATTTTGTTAATATTGTTTTTATGGTACCATCTCAGTACCTTTGCTTAGAGCTAATTATGTCTACTAACTGACTATTAAAAGTAAGAGCAATAATTGGGACTCATGAACTATAGTTTTCAGAGGTGGGACCACAGAACACCTTACAATTAAGGTAACCTTTCTGCAGGGGCAGCCCCAAGGAGCTCTATAAAAGGAAGTGAGTCCTTATATATATAAAACAATGGACCTTAAATCAAGAAAACTTGTATTTGAATGCAACTTTGGATACTAACTAGTTGTGTGACCTGGACAAATCATCTAACTCATCTGAGCATCAGTTTTCTCATCTGTTAAGTGGGATGAATAATACCCAGTCTACAAATCTATCACTATTCAGATGAGACAATGTACAGATATAAACGCTTTACAAATTTAAGGTGATCTACACATGTCAGTTGTGATGGTGGTGAGGTTGCCGGATGATGATGAAAGTTCTTATCTTTTCAGTGGAGTTCAGAAATGGCCTAGAAACAAGTCACTATGTTTTGATTATTCTTTTGTATTTAATGTTCTATGGACTATTGAACACACGGGCAAAACAAATGCTTTTGGTAGCTGAATAATCTTGTTGGGATAAGAGTTCATCTTCTGGATAAACTTCATCCTGCTCAGTACAACTCCAGTAACAGACAGGATGACAGGATTGATGTGTACCGCATCCTGTTTCCACCAAATTTTGATTTCTTCTGCCCATGGCTCTATATTTTGAAAACATTGTCTTCCCATGTAGCTTGGAGATAGAGTATTTGGTATGGTGTTTTGATATTAAAATAAATGGAAATTCATTTTAAAAGATGCTCTTAAGTTTTATAGATTATTTTGGTCGTGATGGACAATGGTTCAGTCTGGATCATGCTTCAGGACTCATATCGTTAACCCATTGAGTTTTCAAGGATATCTTGAGGTCCATATTTGTAAGACAAGAATTTCCCTCTTGTCACCCATGAAAGACAGAGAGTTTTTGATGTCTCATTCTAGCCAAAAGGTCACATCTTGTGACCTTGTATTCAGTAGTTGTTTAGGTATTCATTGTTACACTTTTGTAGCCTCCACTGCGGGGTTGAACTGTTTATAGCAATTCCTTGTGTAATCAATCTACCTTCGTCCCCGAGTCTGGACTCCTTAATGATTAGTTCTGTTCTAATTTCTTGTGATAGTGGCCTGGTCCTCCTGAATTGCCATCCCTCAGTTTCCCTAAATCTGAACAAAAGACATCGGTTTGACACTTCTTTGTCAATGTCTTGCTGGATAAGTTCATGTGGATGTTACCCAGGGAGAGGCTTTTGATTCCATGCTTGGATTCTAGCTGTTTCATAGACTACCTCCATCTAAAGATAAATTATTTTGGATGATTTGGATAAATCCATGGTGTGGGCTCGTCTCACCTTTACCATTGTTCAGGGAAGTGATGGAGTTATTATTGTTAACAGATAACGGAGCTGGGGACAAGATCTGGTTGGTTATACTTGTGGTCAGGCCTCTGTCCTTGGGGATCTCTCCTCAGGGTTCCTGTCACTGGGACCTGAATCAAAACTGATGGAAACAGAGCAAAAAGAACTGTCCATTTGGTCACTCAAAAAGAAAAATAGTGATGCTCTGGTTCTCTCTTCTCCACTCACCACATGTCACTTGGGACTACCCAGTGTCCCCTCAGACTCCCATCAGGCAGAGAGGTGGAGTCCTCTCCCCCTCTCCTCTGCCAGCAGCAGTTATTACATCCCACATGTGGCAGAAAGAGCACGTACTGATCTAGGGGAGCCTGAGCCTGGACCTCAACTTCCCAGCTGCCTCTTCTGCTGTGGGTTTCTTTCCCTGAGGACAAGTGATCAGAGATTCTGTGGGTGCCCAGAACCCAGATTAAACATTTCAGCAGTTAAATTTTCCTTTAGTGGATATCTACTACTTTGTCCACTGAGTAGTTTCTGGAAGGGATTCTCTTTTGCATCCTAGACATGAGTCAAACCTAAATCCTATTTAAGGAGATTTTCCTGGAATAACTTGTAAGTGGACATAGCAAGCAAGAAAGTGTGAGAAAAAGTCTACCTCTTTTTTTTGGGGGGGGCAGGTCAACATCCTCGAGGCTAGAGCCTCTTGTGGAAGAAACATACTATTGAGGAGGTATGAGCCTCTACATGCTATTGATCAGAGGTCCTACCCATTGTGTCTCCCCACCACATCATTGCTAGTGATTAATGACCCAATCTAATTTGTCGGTCCCATTTAGCATCTAGCTGGTATAATCTAATTTATTTATATCTCCTAGATATCATTAATAAGGAATTAACATCAATTAGCCTGTTACAAAGGATATTTGCCGAGAAGATATAGGAGCATAAAGATGTGCCCTCAAACTAGGGTATACTCTCCCCTTTCCCACTAAAACCCCCGAGATTCGTGGTCTCCAACTTAAAGTGGTTCTTCCCACTAAATTTACTTCCAGGTGTGGCCACAGAAGAGTCAGAATTGTTTTTGTAGTACTTGGGGTCTCAATTCTGGGCTGGATCAAGCAGTAACTCCACTAGGTTGGCTCCTCTCCAGACTTTCAAGCTCACCAGGTTACAGAATGGGCTGTTCCTTCTCTGGGAGGCAGCTGGGTGCCTGAGAAGGAGGCCTGAAGTCACGAAGAACTGAATTAGATCTTGCCTCAGATACTTACTAGCTAGATGACCCTGGGCAAGTCACTTAGCCCTATTTGTCTCAGTTTCCTCAACTGTAAAATGAACAGGAAAAGGAAATGGCAAACCACTCTAGGATTTTTGTCAGGAAAACCCCGTGCTATGGTCCCTGAGGGCACAAAGAATTGGACACAACTGAACAGCATTTCTTCTGATACTCACATAAGAGCAAGAAAAAAGAAAGATGATGTGGCAACCCTGGATGCCTTAGAATCAGCTGGAGTCAGGAGAAGCAAAAGTATTCTAGATCTTTAGCGATAGAAATGAAGAGAGTGGACATAGGATCTCTGCAACCTCACCACCTTGTCTCCTCGAAGAGGTGACCCTGGCTAGTCTCACCGCACCTCCTAATTCCTCCCACAATTCTCTGTATACACCAAATCATTGAGCCAGCACAGGATAGTGGGAAGGGTCATTTTCCAAGCATATTCTCATAGAGTATTGTCCAATCAGTAATTAGTCTCAAGTGCTCCATTGTCCGATTCCTGTGCATTGACTCAAGAGTTTCAGCCCTTTACAAGATGATCAAGACACAAGAAACAGCAGAGCCATGTATCTAAGGCCAGAGCTGGGGCATATTGTGAACACACTGCCCATTTCTCCAATACAAAATGGTCTTTCAGGGTCCCAAAGAGGCATCCAAATTATCCTTTCACTTGCTTCCTCAGTGCCATATAAGAAAGAGTCTCAAAAAAGCTAAAAGCATAGATCTTATACAATCCCATATTTTCAGACAAAAATTAAGACTGTCCCCAAATATAGAGCTTTAACAAACACATTTTTAAACGAAATCGATTATAGATTATGCCATTCTCTGATATCTTAACCAGGTGAGGATATCAGTCAATCACAGATTCTAGTAAAGATGTGGAAAGTTTTCTTGATTAATTCTTTGAAAACAATTGGATGAACTGGAATGATACTGTATGGGAAAGCTGTTAGAATTAGTTGAAGAAACTCACTTATACACTGTGAGTCATCTGTAAAATGGCAAACCAATTTAGAATTCAGAGAGTTGAGGGTCTGGCAGCTTAGCGTGGAAATCTTCAAGCCAGACCCTTAAGGAGGAATCCCTTTGGGGAAAAGAGAAGATCTCCACCTCTAATCTCAGCTTCAATCTCAGTCTCCTTTTCCACTCTCTCTTTTTAGAAGAGGACCAATGAACTTCGGAAGAGTATGAGGACTTTTAGACTTTTCACTGGTGTCCTTGGAGTATTCCCAAGGTAGCTGGGGTCTATATCGGTAGCAAGGAGAAATTAGATGGAATGAAGAGAAACATAGATTCAAGGTTTTCTTAGAATCCAGGAGAAAAGATATACTTTACCTAAGGGGAATTTCATGAGTACCCTGAAGGGGAATGGTGTTACCAATTTGCCACATATACTCTCTAAACTGGGGCCTATTTATATCCATATATAATAGTGGGAGAGTATCACAGACAGGGTGGGAAAAATATTTTGTACCAATCTTCCTTATACAGTTTTGGTAAAATCCCCTTTCTAAAAACTAATCACCAACTTGTAAGAAACGAGAATGGCATACTGGTGGGGGCTCGTGCCTAAGAACTGAAGCCTAAGAACCTGGAGGTAGCAATCTCCCAGTGTAATTGGCTTGGGAGAGTAATTCCAGAGCCTTCATGTTCTCTAGTGTGAATACTGGGTATGGAAACTTTAAGTGTGTTTTCTCTAAAATTTTTATGGATTTATAGTTATCCTTTCTACATCAATACAATCCAGGTTGGCATAAGATAATGCTTCTTAAACTGTGGGTCTCAACCCCATATGGGGTTGAATGTGGGGATCACAAACTATGATTTATTTTTGATTTATTTGATTTATATACCTATTTAATATATACCTGGGATCACATAAAAATTTCTCAGTCAAAAAGGGATCACAAGTGGAAAAAGTTTAAAAAATTCTGGCATAAGAAATTAAATGAAGGGCAGCTAAGTGGTGAAGTGAATAGAGCATCAGCCCTGAAGTCAGGGGGACCTCAGTTCAAATCTGATCTCAGACACTTAACACTGGCTGTGTAATCCTGAGCAAGTCACTTAACCTCAATTGCCTCAGGGAAAAAAAAGAATGAAAAAAGAAAAGAAAAGAAATTAAATTAAATTAGAATTTTACAGAAGCTAACACATGAAGACTAGCAGATGACATAGAAAAAGAAACTCAGAAATGAATAAAGTATATGTATAATATTGTATAATATTAACCCAAATTTCACATAAGGTACTGTAAATACTCCATAAAAGAAAAAAAAAGAATGAAAAAAGAAAAGAAAAGAAATAAAAGAAATTAAATTAAATTAGAATTTTACAGAAGCTAACACATGAAGACTAGCAGATGACATAGAAAAAGAAATTCAGAAATGAATAAAGTATATGTATAATATTGTATAATATTAACCCAAATTTCACATAAGGTACTGTAAATACTCCATAAAAGAAAACACAAAAGAGAAGGCCAAAAAATTGTGCTTGGATTTTCCAGTTTTCAGTGGGCACCGTACCCCTAACCCAGAGACGTGGAAAGGCTCACTGTATCCCCAGGCAGGTGGGGGCAACAGATTTGTCATTCCCACTCTTTTCTCGTGTTGCCAGATCCTCAAAACCGCTCTACATTTCTAAACCCGCTCCTGCTTTTTATTCAAGCTTCCAGGAGGTGCCTGAGTCTCTCATCCTTTTGAACAAAAAGAGATTCTTGCTATACCTAACTGAAATGGCTTTGATTGATTCAAGGAGGTAGCCAGGCCTTGTTCACACCTGGTTCTAATTGATTCAATCAAGATATGTTCTCACTTAACAAAAGTAATTACTTTTAAATGAGGCGAGAGTATTCAGTGGATCCAGACTCTTACTTTTCCAATATTGTTTCAATATACATATTGGCGCCTAATGAAAGACTTCATCATTTCAGGCCATTTCATGAATTCCCGTGCAGTCAGAACCAACCAATGCCTGGAAGTATTTCTGGCAGGTGGGGTAGTTATAATAATAATAATAATAATAATAATAGCATTTATAATTTTAAGGTTTGCAAAACGCTTTATAAGCATAATCTCATTTGGTCTTCACAACAACCCTGTGAGGGATTAATATCTCAGTTTTACAGATAAGGAAACTGAGATAGAGAATAGTGAAGGGTCTTGGGAAAACGTAATTATTAAGTATCTGAGACTGGATTAGAACTCCAGGCCAAGCACTCTGTCCACTGTGCTACCTGGCTGCTCAGGGTCTGATTTGTTCCATGATTGTGGGATCAGAATGTGAAAAAGCACAACTCGGTCCTCTGCCCACTGTGTCCGTTGATTATCACCGGTGTTTGAGTAAGCACAGCCTCCCACTCTATGTCATCCCATCCCATTGACTTAAGTGTTGAAGTAATTTCTTCATGAAGATAAAGTAAATAACTAGAATCTTTCAGGCTATAACAACAGGCTGGATGTGAGATGTTTTTAGTATCTTTGGACACAAAGTGAACACAGAAGAACATGGGTTTGTCAGAGAAAGAAAGAAACAAAAGATGAAAGAATTTCAGGAAGGAAAGGAATGAAAGAAATGTAAAAATAATAGGAGGAAGAAAAGAAAGAAAGAAAGGAAGGAAGGAAGAAAGGAAGGAAAGAAGGAGGGAAGGAGGGAAGGAGGGAAGAAAGGAAGGAAGGAGGGAAGGAGGGAGGAGGGAGGGAAGGAGAGAAGGAAGGAAGATCCAAGCTTCAGAGCTCCTGCCAAGCCTCCTCAGGAAACAGAGAAACCCTACTGGCTAGAATTCCCCTACTTTGCCATTTCCCTCCACCCTTTTCTGGGCTGGACTTTGAGAATTATAGTGTGAATTCCTTGAGCAACTAGGAGGCACTATAGAACATAGACTGGGAGTCTAGAGTCAGGAAGACTGACTTTCCTAAATTCAAATCCAACCTCTTATTAGCTGTGTGATCCTGGCTAAGTCACTCAACTCTGCTTGCCTCAGTTTTCTCATCTGTAAAAATGAGCTGGAGAAGGAAATGTCCAACCCCTCCAGCGTCTCTCCCGAAAAAATCCCAAAAGGGGTCACATGGAGTTGGACATGACCAAACAATAATAAATGTGAGCTTATTGAAGGCAGGGAATGTTTTTGTGTTTTTGCCTTTCTTTCTATCTCCAGAACTTATCATAGTGACTGGCATCTAGTAAGAGCTCAAAAACACTTGTCGATGACTCAAGGGGGTTATTTATTTTCATGTTATTAATCCTCCTCTTCCTCTTGGCGGAATAGCTCCAGCCACCCTGAGCCTTAGATCCATGTCGCGTGTCATGGCTCAGCATCACACGGAGCATCCTGGGATCTCCTCCAAAGCCACCCACAGGCAAGGGATGATTCCAGCAGCCCATGCTGCCCTAAATCCAGCTCGGATCGAGCCTGTCTCAGCCTTCAGTGAGAAGGAGCCACTCCAGTGCCAGGAGCTAATCCGCTGACAGCTGGTTCTGCTGGTCAGGATAAATAACCAGAAGCCATTCGATCCGCTCCCAGAACTCAGCTGTTCATGGTGCCATGAGCCATCCCAGCACCTTGGCCTCCCTCCTCTTGGGGACTTATTCCTAGGGAAGAACTAGGTCCTTTCACCAATGGCTCAAAACAAAACAGGGTCAGGGTTCTAATCTGATGCCTCCTTTTAGTTGTTGCCTCTGAATTGCAATCCTAGCTTCCTGAAGGGCAAGGGGAGGGGAAGAGTTTAGTCATGGAACCTTAGGAAGGAGCCATGGGAAAAGACCTCACCAGTTCTATGTAATGTGTTCCGTGGGGCTGCAGCCTGTTCCTTCCTGTGTGTTTCTGGCAGCTCTGTCCAACTGATGCCTTAAACACCATGGCCCCCAACCCTTCCCCTGGGGAAAGCAATTTGTCATTGATAAATCCCAATTGAATCAATTTTCCCTTGATATCTACCTTCTAACACTTTCTTACATTTTCAGTCTCTATTTCTAGTTAAGTAGTTGGAAACCATGTTAAACAGCCCATTTTTCTTTAATTGCTTCATATTTCCAGGGTTTGTGTTTTGAATTATTTTTTTTTCTTGAGAAGTGAGTCTGCAATGATTTCTTCATCTTTCTTCATATATTCTTCAAAGGGCTATTTAGTGGCACTTCTCTTCCTCCTCCTCCTCCTCCTCCTCCTCCTCCTCCTCCTCCTCCTCCTCTTCCTCCTCTTCCTCCTCCTCCTCCTCCTCCTTCTCCTCCTCCTCCTTTTTCTCCTTCTTCTATTCTTCCTCCTCCTCCTCCTGCTTCTCCGCTTTCTCTTCCTTTTCCTCCTCCCCTTCCTCCTCTTCCTCCTCCAGAGCTCACAGAAGAATGACTCTGGGATGAGATTTCTTTTTTCTTTTTTTTTTCTTTTTCTTTTTTCTTTTTATTTGATGTTTGGTAAACTCCTGTGCAAATGGATTTGCTGCTTAGTTTTTTTAAATAATGGACTCAAAGGGTTGAAATGACTCCCTTATCCTCAGGAGGTACATGGAAAGAATCTTTGGGATGATTCCTCCCCCAGACAAGATGTTGGGGATGGCGTGAAGAATACCTCATCCTCATCCCCTTCTCACGTGGTTTTGATTTCTCCCACGAGGTCCCTACTCCACGAGGTTTTAATGCTTTTTCTTCATTGATAGTTATGAGTTTTTGTTATGACTGGGACAGCAACATCTATTAAAATTTTGTTCTTAAGTTTTTATGGGTCATTATTGTGACCAGGCAGTTGTAGACAATAGATTTTGCTATGATGAATCTACCATTCGAGGACATTTTATTTCCTGAATTTTCAAGGATATTTTGTATTTATATTTTGGGAAATTGCCATCTGTTTATTTATGAGGGATAAAAAGCTTCTGGTATAGGAATCTGGCTCCTTGATTATGATTTTCTAGATATGAAATAGGTGCTATTTCTACAACCAGCAGCAATTTGTTACACAATATGCACTGCTTTCTTACAAAGTCTGTATTATTATTATTATTTTTATTAAATACATTTCCAGTTGGTCTAAGTGAATGCAGTTATAGCTTGCCGATAGCATGGAGGGATATCTCTGGAATCTGGCTCACCCCTCTCCAAGGGAAACTGCTGTTTTCTTCCTCCAGGGAACAGGAGAAAATCCATGGCTCGGAATTTGCCCACTTCTAAGAGGGATGTTGGATTAGAATTACATCTGTCTGACTCCTCCAATATTAGTAGTCCAAGAGTTTGAGTATGGTTCTGAAGGAAAGCCATTTTTTGTGCTTAAGGGAGAGAGAGACCCTCATCTAACATTTGACAACTTAGCTTTTTCCAACCAGACACTGGTTACATAAAAGATCATCATAAATAATGAATAGTAAATAAACCACTTACCCAAACAAATGGCAAATAGAAATCAGAAAAACCATATGGTTAATATACACCAAAAAATCTCTACAAGAGTGCTTGAGCTCTAGCTTGGAGAGAGTAGGGAATCTCAGTTCAAAGAGGGCAGAATTTCACCCAAGGAAAGTGATTCTTGGAGTCTATAGGGAGACAATCTGGGACACGGTGAAAAGTCATCTTTCCATAAATGTCTCTTTCCCAAAAGGTCTCTGTGTTTCTTCCCAAAGAAGCTCTGTCTCCAACTCCAAAAGCCTGTACACTGGCATGAAGCACAATGCCCTGCTCAGCATCATCTCTGCCAATACAGACTCACATCTCCTTCTGCAAAACTCCCTGATTTTGGACAAAAATCTTGTTATACTACTAACCACTTCTTTAATTTCTTTTAAGAGCCGAGGATTTACAGCTGGAAAGGGATGTCACAATCAATTAGTACAAGGTTACTCATTTTAAAGAGATTGAGATGAGGATTTGAACACAGAGCTTCTGATTCAAAACTTTTTTTTTTAATTTCTACTCTTTCTCTTTCTTCTTGCAGGATATCTAGGATTGTAATTACAGAATCTCAATGTAGTGACTTCATTCTCCTTATTGATAAAAGATTTATATATGCATCTTTATGGAACTCTCTCATTTCTTGTCTGTTTGTTACCCTCTTAAATGCCCTTGGGATGACTTTGCTTGATTAGGTCGCTTACTAAGCTTTCTCCAAATTCATTTTTCTTTCTGCTGCCATTTTATGAGCTAATATTACTCATAATCTTCGTCCATTCTCCTTTGGGACATCATACATCCAAGAGTTTATGTTTAAAAACAGCATGACTCTTGGCCACCACATATTCCCACTTGGCAAGATGACCTAGTGCTGCTCACTGACTGAGACAGCTCCTCAGCATTTTGATCTCCTCATCGTGCCAATTCATGAAGGTCGGTTACAATTCTTTAGAAAATAATCTAGTTTTCTAGATCTAGAAAACTTTGGAATCTAGTGTTGAGTCTGGAGATGAAGCAGGCAGGTGATGTGTCCTTTACTTTCTCTCCCTAGTTGAATCCGTATCTATGGATCTCTAGGATTCTTAATTAAGCTTGATCCCAATCTGAGCTTCAAGACATTTATCTACAATTAGAGGTATCTTTTTGTGATGGCCCTTTTGTTTAGGGCTGTTCCTTACACAGGTTAGATTCAGGTACATGGGTTTTTAAGACTACAAGAGATACATCACTGTCATGAGTTTTCCTAAGAAATGTTTTGGAGCTAGGAGCAAAGTGCTCTATTGTAATTCTTGTACCCACCAGAAAAAAATACTCCCACTGGGGTATGGTCCCAATAAGCAAATATTTTAGCAATAACAAGTCAGGGTCCTCAGGGTGAATCATTGTTTATTTCCCTTCTACCTGTTCCTCCTTTGAAAATCTGGCCTTTGATATGAACAGACAATTTTTCAGATGGCTAAGATGACAGGAACAAATAATGATGAATGTTGGAGGGGATGTGGGAAAACTGGGACACTGATGCATTGTCAGTGGAGTTGTGAACGAATATAACCATTCTGGAGAGCAATCTGGAATTATGTTCAAAAAGTTATTAAAATGTGCATACCCCTTGACCCAGCAGTGCTACTACTGGGCTTATATCCCAAGGAAATACTAAATATGGGAAAGGGACCTGTATGTGCCAAAGTGTTTGTGGCAGCCCTTTTTGTAGTGGCTAGAAGCTGGAAGATGAATGGATGCCCATCAGTTGGAGAATGGTTGGGTAAACTATGGTATATGAATGTTATGGAATATTATTGCTCTGTAAGAAATGACCAGCAGGAGGAATACAGAGAGGGTTGGAGAGACTTACATCAACTGATGCTGAGTGAAACGAGCAGAACCAGGAGAATCATTATACACTTTAACAATGATGCTGTATGGGGATGTATTCTGATGGACGTGGATATCTTCAACATAGAGAAGAGCTAATCCAATTCCAATTGGTCAATGATGGACAGCATCAGCTACACCCAGAAAAGGAACACTGGGAAATGAGTGTAAACTGTGAGCATTTTTTGTTTTTCTCCCCAGATTATTTTTACCTTCTGAATCCAATTCTTCCTTTGCAACAACAACAAAATTCAGCTCTGCACACATATATTGTATCTAGGAAATACTATAACATATTTAATACGTATGGGAATGCCTGCCATCTAGGGGAAGGGGGTGGAGAGGAGGGGAAAATTCGGAACAGAAGGGAGTACAAGGGATAATGTTGTAAATAATCACCTATGCATATGTACTGTCAAAAAATGTTATAATTATAAAATTGATTTAAAAATTTCATTAAAAAAGGTATGTTTTCCCTCAAAAAAAAAAAAAAAAAGAAAAAGAAAAAAAGAAAAGAAAGAAAGAAAATTTGGTCTTTGGAGACATTGCCCAGGCAAGTAATGTTCAAAGGGGAATGGGGATTTGGACCCAGTTTTTCTCTGATTTTGTTTGAATCTGTTCTACTACGTGGATTTATAGAACAGGAAAACATTCATGCTTCACCTGGTATTCCTTCTTTAGGCAGGAGAGAATGTTGATTCATTGATTTACTATCTATAAAGTAAATATATTTAATATCTATAAAGTAAATAAAAATAAAGTAAATACATAAAATAAATCATTGTTATTAGAAAACAATTCTTTGATATACATGTAATAAGGATGAAATCAAATTTACATACTAATCAGATGAATGTGCTTATTTATTTTTACATAAAGATTTCAGTTACATGACTCCATATGGAGCTGGACCTTGTAGTTTAAGAAGCTTTGCCTTAGATTTCTACTTCTTCTTCTTCTTCTTTTTTTTTTTTTACTTTTTCAACAAAGCTAGTTTGATTCAAGATGACATTTGATGAGGTTCATTTTTTTTAAAGTGTTCAGTAAAAGATAGCAGTGAGGTGGTTAGATAGTCAATTAACTAAATAAAATATTGACAAACATTTTAAAGTATTTACTAGGATTCAAATAAAAAAAAAAGAAAGTGTATGTGAAAAATGTCTTGGCTCAACAATATGATACAACAGAATAAAAAACTAATGCTTATCCAAGTTGCATTAAGAAAAAAGAGAATATCCAGAATGAGGGAGTGGATAGTTCCCTGGCATAAAGCATTAGCCAAACCACATTCATCATGCTATGAGTTGAGTTCGAGCCACCAAGTTTTACAGAAGATGTCAGCAGCTTGGCACAGTGGACAAGGTGCTGGACTTGGGGTCATGAAGACCTTGGTTCATATAGCTCCTCTAACCCTCGGTAATTGTGTGGGGAGGGCCAAGCCACTTAATTTCCCTGTGCCTCGTTTCCTCATCTGTAAGATGAGAGGGTCGGTTTCTATGACATCCAAGGTCCTTTCTGACTCTAAATATCTCTGATCCTAAGCCTTAGATAGGAGGGTGATCAGGGGGATGATGGATCTCTAGATCACAGAAGATTAGATGAAAGAACTGGGGATGTTTAGCCTGGAGAAGAAAAGGTTTAGGGAGGACTCCCATGTGAAGAAGACTTAACTAAGCTTGGCCCTCAGAGGCAGAAGAAAGAATGATCTGGGGAGGCAGATTTGTGTGTGACACCCTAAGAGCAGTGGGTCCCTGGGAGGAGTAGGGGGAAGAAGGTGGCCCTTGAGGGCAGCCCTCAAACTACTCACTCTGAAGGTGGGTAGAGAGCATTTCCCTCAGATTCAAGTGGAACTAGAAAGCTTCTGATGGCTCCTCCATTCTCAGATTTGGAGGCTTTGTTTAAGGGCGCATTATTCTTCCCATCACGGAGATCCAGATTTCTGAAGTTGTCTCTCACGCTTCCCTCCCTCTCATTTGTCAGTTCCATCTTGTCGATTTTTCCTGTACAGCCTCTCTCTCATCTATACACTTCTCTCATTCACAGTCACCTGCCTAGGTCAGCCTTGCACCTCTTGCCTGCACTTGCGGGTAATGGCAAAACCTCCTGTTATGTCCTGGTCCTCTTTGAGAATGAAGGGCAAACAACCATCTCTGGACACCTGCTATATTTTCCTAATTGGTCTCCTGCATCCACCCTTCTCTAATCCATCCTCCACAAAGCTTTCTCAGAGCACAGATTTGACCATGTCATTCTCCTACTCAAGATTCTTCAATGGCTCCCTACTGCCTCTAAAATAAAATGCACGTTTCCCAGCTTGGCTTTTAAAATCCTTTATACTCTGGTGCATTTTTATTTCACTTCATACTCATTCACATCAGTAGGGGTAGAGCCAAAATTACCCTTATCCTACGTGGCTCTGATAGATTTATCAGGTGAGAACCCGTCTGTATTGTTCACTAGGCAAAAACAAGGACTGGACACTCCCCTTGGTGTGACAGGAAGTTCATTCAGATTTTCTGAGGCTCAGAATTAAAATATGCTAACTTAGGGTAGAGCATTCCAGGCAAACTTTTGAGGAAAAATTGTTTATGGGGAAAAAAAAGGATCTCAGGCCCAGCCGCCTCCTCCTCCTCCTCCTCCTCTTCCTCCTCCTCCTCCTCCTCCTCCTCCTCCTCCTCCTCCTCCTCCTCCTCCTCCTCCTCCTCCTCCTCCTCCTCCTCCTCCTTCTCCTCCTCCTCCTCCTCCTCCTCCTCCTTTTCCTCCTCTTCCTCCTCCTCCTCCTTCTCTTCCTTCTCTTTCTCCTCCTCCTTTTCTTCTTCCTCCTCCTCCTTTGCTTTTGACCAGAGAAGGAACTAGTAAAATTTGAAGAACTGAAAGATGTGGACTTCTATAATGGCAGATAAGATCGCTGGTGCTTGGGCCTGCATGGGCCATCATGGACAGACTGTAGGAGAAGGAGAGACTTAGGGCTCACCAAAAACAACAACAACAACAACGAACAAACAAACAAACAAACAAAAAAAAAAAACCAAAAAAAAAAACAAAACAGAAAAGGGAGGCTTGGCCTGAGGGGGAGATCTCACAGCCTCCAGCAGAGGGACCTTGGCCATCCAGGAGCTGTGAGCAGTTTCACTTGCCACATGTGCTCGGTAAGCTTAGACCCACTTTCCCCTACATCCTACATTGTTCTTGTGGGAAAGAAGTGTGGAGGCTATGTTTGTTCCAATCCTCCTCATTATACCACCTTAATGAATACCCCATTCTGAAGAGCTATTTAAGTCTGATTGAGTCATTTTTATCGACTGATAATCATTGGGAAGCCCACTTGTGCTCTAGCATTATAAAGACAACTCCCAATCCTCCAGAGCTAACCCTAGAGTAACTCTCAGGGTCTTAATAATCATGCTTTGGGGTCCCCAATAGTCAGTGAGAATGAGTAGTGGGATGAGGACCCTCCCAAGTGTACATGTGCTTCCCACACATTGCAACTGGTCTACTTAACTGTGAATCGTCTCTTACCTTGCTGCTTTTATAGGCCATTATCTTGTTCTCCCCAACTGCCTTTCCTAGAATCATGTGTACTTTATGCCTCTATCTCTTAGAACACTTTGCTTCCTTCCTTTGAGTTGAATGTCAAGATACCATCTCCACAAAAGTGGAGTCAGTGTCCAGTTACCTATGATGATGGTTTTATAACTCTAAATGTACTTATCATATGATCATTTGTATCATAATTAATTTTTTGTAAATATTTCTTTTGATGTCCTATTATCTTGCTATGTCCCCCTTCCCTTCCCTTCTCAACCTTTTCCTTCCCTTTCCTTTTTTTCCCTTTTCTTCCCTTCTGTTCCTTTTCCTGCCTTTCCTATAAGCAATAAGTAAAAAAAAAAAAAAAAAAGCTTCAAAAAGAGATAAGGAAGAAAGACAAAGGGCCTGACTTACCTGAGCTTTGGCCAGCACGTTTTTTGGGAATTCCAAAGTGTTCCAGGATGAGGAAGCGTAGTCCTGCTGTGCTCTGTCCACGTCTGGCCACACTGGGGGTTCTGGGTTCAGTTCTGAGCACATCATTGAAGGAAGGCTCCTGGTCCAGAGCATGACCCTTTTGGGGAAAGAATGAGGAGCACTTGAGGGAACTAGGCAGATTTCACCTGGAGAAGAGAGGACTCGGGGGGCACATGCTAACTGTTTCGAAGTATTTGGAAGACAGGTCAGATTTGTTCTGCTCAGTCCCAGAGGGAAGAGTCAAAAGCAATGAAGGCAAAATTGAAAAGGGACAGAGTTAAGATGGATATCAGATAAAACTCAGATTAGACTGATCCCTAAGTAGAATGTGTTGCTCCACAAAGCATAATAACAGCATCTACCTTGAAGAGTTGTGAGCGTCAGAGATAAAAGTTGGCAAACTTTACAATTCTCTGTGAAAGCTATTGTTAGTCTCCCACTTATTGAAGGTCTTCAGGCAGAAGCCAGGGTACCACTTGTGAGCTGTATCACAGAGGATTCTTTTTCTAACCAGAGTTGGGCTGAATATAAAAATTGGCTTCCTTTCCATCTTTAAAATTCCTGATTAGATTGAAGGGAAGACTCTGGACAGGGAAGCCAGAGGACAATGAAAAAGACAGATAAAGGAATCAGAGCAAGGCAAAGGAAACTGCACAGAATAATACTGAGATCTGTGGCCTGGATACTTCTTCAACCCATTCTCAGTGAAATGCTCCAGATTTCAAGCACTTGAATCCAGCAGCCAGAAGAGGAGAGACACAGTTGCAGAGCAGACCATCGGGAGGGTTAGCTTTCCCCACCAAGGGGCATCAGGTACCAGTGGCTGGTCACTCTGAGACTTTGAGAGAAGAGAGAACTATCTGACAAACAACCCTGACCTTGAATGAATTAGACTACCACATCCTGAGGGTGGGGCGGGGAAGCACAGATTGTGAGTGATTCCAAAACCTGGCTCTGATCAGTGGTGGGGAGGGCTGGACTTGGACTGGACTGGAATCCTGCTTTGGTCAAACCTTCTAATCCATCTTCTATTCAACTGCTGAAGTGATTTTCCTGAAGCCCAAGGCTGACCATGTCAGCTTGCTACTCAATAACTTCTGGTGGCTCCCGATTACTTCCAGGATCCAATTTAGGATTGTGTGTTTAGCATTCAAGGCCTTTCATAACCTGGCCCCCTCCTACCAGAATACACCTTACTCCCTTCCTTAGATACCTCCTCCTCTAAGACCCTCCTTCTCCCCTCCCTGGACCTTTTTGCTGGCTAAATGACATGCCTGGAATGCTCCCCTTTCTCACCTCTGTCTCCTAGTTTCCCTGGTTTCCTTCAGGACAGTCCAAATCCTACTTTCTGTTTTCCCACTTCATTTTCCCAGTCTCTTCCCTCCCAAAAAACCTCCTGTTTATATGTCTTGTTTGTCCACAGTTGTTTTCATGTTGTCTTCCATGACACGTGAGTTCTTTGACAGCGGTGATTGTTTTTTTGTTTTTTTTTTTCCTCTCTGTATCCCTAGAATTTAGCACAGTGACTTGCTCATAGTAGGCACTTTATTATATTTGTTGACTATCTGCCAGAGTTAATCCCTCTGAGTCTTGTTTAGCTCTTCTGAAGAACAGGACTGATCAAAATATCCTAGCTACTTCACAGTACTGTTAAGAGATTTGAATAAGATGTTTGAAAAGTGATTTGCAAACTTCAAATCACCATATAAATTATTATTATTTCCATCTGAGTTATCTGTGCCTTCATTTCTATATCTTTAACCTCTCTGGACCTCTGTAAAATGGCCTGATAAAAATCCATAATTTTATCAGCACTAAAGCTATAATCTAGTTACATGAATTATCTCATAGAGTCCTTGAGAAGAACTGTGCTTTTTAATCCCCCCAAAATTACAATTACTATTAGATTTGTATGTGATTTAACCAAAATCACTCAGCTAGGAGATGTCAGTGCCAAAAACACTTCACCCTCAAGTTCCTGGACCCCAACCCTTTCTGATGTCCTATACTACATAATATAAGAGGGCTGGTTCCTAGTAATTTTTACTTTAAGAACCTGTTCAAAGTTGCCTGTGATTTTTTCAGACAAACTTTACTTTGGGATTAAAACATTTTCTACTTGGTCACTTTCCAAATGTGTATTGCTTTTGAAAAGTTTGAGCTAAATCTGGTCAGCTGGTTTTGCTTAAGGAGAATCTCTTCTTAAGATGGAAAAATCTCCAACCCCATTCTTGTATGAAAAGAGCATCCATGTTCTTTTTAAAGCCACTTAACTCATTCTGAGCTTCCTAAATTGGCGATTTACACAACATCTGAAATCTTAGGGAATGAGAGGAAAAAGTCCTATATGTAAAAAAGTCTTAAAACTGAGAGGAGTGGGGATGTTCATCGACTGGGAAATGACTGAACCAATTGCAGTATATGAATGTAGTGAGATGCCATTGTGATGTAGGAAACAACAAAAGGGACTATAATAGAGAAATCTGGGAAGCCTTGTTGAAATTGATGCGTTGTGAAGTGAGCAGAACTAGGAAAATAGCTTATAACAGTAACACTATAAGAGGGAGTAACTTTGAAAGACTTAAGAACTCTGAACAACCAACCATGATTCAAGAGGACAGATGATGATTTTATTTATTAAATAAATAAATTAATTTCAAAATTAAATAAATAATAAAATAAACAAACAAATAAATAAAAAATAAAATAAATAAAAGATTTATTAAGTTATAAAGGTGTCTAGCCATCTCTGGATAGAGAGTAATGGATAAGATATGCAGTATGAGACATATTTCTGGACATGGCCAAAATGGGAATTGTTTTTACTTGACTCTGCACATTTGTTACAAGATGTTATGCCTTTTTTTTTTCTAGTCAGGTGAGGTAGGAGAGAAAGAAAATAGGGGCAGCTAGGTGGCGCAGTGGATAGAGCACCAGCCCTGAATTCAGGAGAACCCGAGTTCAAATCTGGTCTCAGACACTTAACACGTCCTAGCTGTGTGACCCTGGGCAAGTCACTTAACCCCAGCCTCAAAAAAAACAAACAAACAAAAAAAAAAAAAAAGAGAAAGAAAATAAATGCTTAATCTTTTAAATGAAATGAAAAATAAACAAATTAAACCCTCCACCCCTGAAAATATAACCAGGAGCTCAAGCTAATTTGCATAAAGTTTTGCTCAGTGGTATGGAATAATTATTCAGTGATCCCATTCAGTTTATGAGAGCTGGCTAGAGGAAAGGTTCTTGGTCTTAAATCTTGGTCTTGAGAGAAGAGAAGACTCTCCAGGGAGAGATCCCTGGAAGGAGAGAAAAACGCTGGGAAGAAGCTGACATATAGAAGATCTGGCACCTTGATCATGTCCCTATCCCTAGCTTACCATACCAGAGACTTGAGAGAATTTCTCCTTGGGTGAGAGCTGGGTCTCTCTCTCTTGGCTTAGTTAAGATATCTTACTCCTTGTGGATGAGCTCATTTTATTCTGTGTATTGTCTGGCATATTCTCATCTGAATAATTTTTATGATTTCTTTTTCTTATTGGTTCGAATAATAATAATAATAAATTTTTTTCTGGGTGTGTAGTCTTTATGTAACTGGCATTTGATGAGAAGGAAGTCAAACCTTAGGTGTGTTGTTTGGGATGCTTCTTCCCAAGGAAGGGATAGCAATCAGGCATGAAGTTTAAATCTAAAAAGTATTTCCCATGGAATAACAAAACTTAGGAGAATGGATAGGAAAGCCGAATAGACAGTCATATGACCCCAATCTCTTATTCCTCTTCTGATAGGAATCAAAATCTCCTTTAGAGATGGGAGAGTAGAAGGGAATTTATTGGTACCTATCTATTCTTCCCTTTGAGCTATATCTAGACAGCCCCATGGAGATACATATAACCTGCATGAGCAACACACACACACATTCACACTCAGGTCCCACAGTTTAGCCAGGGTTAAAGACAAGATTCGAGCCCCTTTCTTCTGGCTTTAAATCTAGAACATTTCTCATACCACCTATTTTTTATTTATTTATTTTTCTGCTGAGGCAATTGGGGTTAAGTGACTTGCCCAGGGTCACACAGCTGGGAAGTGTTAAATGTCTGAGATTTGAACTCAGATTCTCCTGACTTCAGGGCTGTTGCTCTATCCATTGTGCCTCCCAGCTGTCCCTGCTGTTTATTTTTAAAAGATGATCTAGACATGGAGTAGATTGATGAAAACAGCTCTTCATGAGGCAAATGAGGTTCTAAAATTCTATGATTCCCCCAAACCAAAGGACATCATGCCATCAGAGAGTGACAGTTGGCTTCCTTGGTTAGTATGAGCGAGAGTGGCACTTTGGGCATCCAGCAGACAGCCAGATTTTCCTGGTCATCCTACACTTGGGACATTTACACAGCTTTGAAGCCCTGGGGCCTAGTTGTTTCCGATTTTTATGCCAATGTAATGACGTTGATGGATGTTATTGAGCAGAGAATGGAGAAGAAGACAAAGAGGAAGTGGATCCCATCTCCAGAGAGCATTGTCATGCAGCCAGAGGGAAAGGAAGCTCTCCAGGCTAATTTCCCCATTTTACAGGTGAAGCCTCTACAGCAAAGGAGACTTGTCCCAAACCTAGCAGGTATCATTCCTAGAAAGTTAGATGGGTTCCTTGTAGATTTGAAGGACTGGAAATCGAGAAAAGGAAAAACAAATTAACTATGCACATATGTAAACCTTTACCTAATTTAATTTTACTGTATAGAATATGTTCCATGAGGGCAGGGACTTTTCCTTTTCATCTTTGTATCCACAGAACATTGCACAGTACCTGTCACACTGCATGGATAGTTAATGAATGTTAATTGCTGAACTGGTCTTGGCTTTCCAGAGAAAAATGCTGCTACTACTTTACCAGGTATCATGAAACATTATAAGTCATAAAATTCATGACAAGAGGCGGATCTGGGTATAGAGTGAAGGACTTGGAACTAGGAAGATCTCAGGAATGATGAGGATAGCTTAAGCCGAAAAGAGATAGATTTGGTTTTAATAGGAGGAAAAAATGGGAGAGTCAGGTATGACTGAAAAAATGGCTTAACAATTGTGTTATTATCTTAATTATTTTACAATTAGCAAGTATTTGTTTTCTTCTACTTCTCCTACTTTGAAAAAAAGCTAAACAAAATAAATCCTTTTTAGAAACATGCAGAGTCAAGCAAAACAAATTCCCACATTGACTACATCGCCTAATCTGAATCTTATTCTTCATAGTGAGTCCATCACTGTCAGGAAGTGGACAACATTTTTCCTCATTTGTTCTCTGGAATCACGGTTGGTTACTGTTAAGAGTTCTAAAGTCTTTCAAAGTTTTTCATTTTTCTCAATTTTTGAGAAAAAATATTTTTTATGAAGTATTGGTACTAATTGTTCTTAAAAATTTAATGGACTTTTCCTGTGAATCTGCAGGACCAAGTATTTATTTCTTTTTTTCTCTTTTTAGATTTATTTTTAAAATTAAAGCTTTTATAATTTTCAAAACATATGCCTAGATAATTTTCAACATTCACCCTTCAAAAACTTGTGTTCCAGATTTTTTCCATCCCTTCCCCCCACCCCGTACCCTAGATGGCAAGTAATCCAATATATGTTAAACTCTACTGTACACATTTCCATAATTATCATTCTGCACAAGAAAAATCAGATCAAAAAAAAATGAGAAAGAAAACAAAATGCAAAAAACAAAAAAAGTAAAAATACTAAATTGTTGTTGTTGGGTTTTTTTGTTTGTTTGTTTCTTTTTAATTAAAGCTTTCTATTTTCAAAACTTATGCATGGATAATTTTTCAACATTAACCAATTAGTTCAAATTACTAATTGGAACTAATTAATTCAGGTCCTCCTGACTCCAGAATTGGTACTCTATCTACTATGCCATTTTGTGAGGATCAAACAAGATAACAATTATGAAGTGCTTAGCAATACAAATGTGACTTGGACAAGTCATTTAATTCCAATTGCTGCACAAAATAAAATAAAATAAAATCCCAATACTATAATTACCCTCTATTTTGCAGACAAGGAAATGAAGGCAGATAGAGGTTAATGATTTACTTCACTCATGAGTTAACAAGTATCAGACACTAATTTAAACTTAGATCTTCCTAACTCTAAGACCAAGGCTTTATTCACTGTATTGCTTACTTGTCCAGTCCAAGTCTGTAACATGCTCTCCTGGCAGTTACTTTTACCAGTCTGTCCTAGGCCCAACAGAGTACCTTTGACCACTGACCTTTGCAGTGTCAACTCTACCCGGCTCACCTCCTCTGAGGCCTTCAAAGGTCTCTGGCCATGATTTCTTGAATCTATAGTTTAATAACCAGTACTGCACTCAAGAGCAGCCACGTGTAATCTTAAAAGCCTTTATTATACCTACTCACATAATGCCCTGACTTAATGCCCTGACTTGTTAGTCCCTAGTGAACACCTGGTCTGAAGACCCACGTGTTCACTACCAAACTCCTTACTTCTCTCGGCTATCCATCAGCTTGGCTTGGCTTGGCTACTCCAGGCTAGGGAGCCAGGTTAAAGAGCACTAGGTTAAAGAGAGCGACTGCTGTCTGCAGTGGGCTTATAAAGGGCCTGTGAGGTCACACACACAGCCAACCAGCGAGAGAGCCATCACCCATTACGAAGCTATCTCAATATGGCCAGGATCCCACCCACAGGGCAGTCCTATATCCACAGAGATTACTTCTGGGCCACTCAATCTCCTGTTGTGCTGTGGCCACCCATTTAAAGGACCCTAACACAAGTCATTTGGAAAGTATAGAATTTGGTGACAAATTGGATACAGAGATGACATGAAGGATAAAATAGACATTTCTTTGCAAACAGATGATAATTTTTCTTTATTAAATATTTTTATTTTTCAAAACATATTATTCAATTATTCAACATTAACCCTTGCAAAACCTTGTGTTCCAATTTTCCTGCCCTTTCCCCACTGCCTCCCCTAGATGGCAAGTAGTCCAATATATATTAAAAATAGTAGAATTATATATTAAATCCAATATATGCATCCTTATTTATACAAAATTATCTTGTTGCACAAGAAAAATCAAGTTAAACCAGAAAAAAGATGAGAAGCAAAATAAGAGTGAGAATGCTATGTTGTGGTCCAAACTCAGTTCCCAAAGTCCTCTCTCTGGTTGTAGATGGCTCTCTTCATCACTAAAAAATCGGAACTGGTCTGAATCATCTCATTGTTGAAGAGAGTTATGTCCATTAGAATTAATCATTGTATTATCTTGCTGTTGCATGTATAATGATCTCCTGGTTTTGCTCACTGCCCTCAGCATCAGTTCATGTAAGTCTCTCCAGGCCTTTCTGAAGTCATGCTGCTGATCGTTTCTTACAGAGCAATAATATTCCATAACATTCATATACATAACTTATCCAGCTATTCTCCAGCTGATGAGCAGCCACTCAGTTTCCAGTTTTTTGCCACTACACAAAGGGCTGCCACAAACATTTTTGAACATGTGGGTCCCTTTCCCTCCTGTAACATCTCTTTGGGATATATAAGCCCAGTAGAAACACTGCTGGGTCAAAGGGTATGCACAGTTTGACAACTCTTTGGGCATAGTTACAAATTTAAAAACTTATTTCTTTAATAGTTTCTTTACAAGCAGATCGATTTCCTTTTCTGAGATTCGAATTATTTAAGATCTCTATTTGGAATTCTGGTAGGGTAAATGCTTGATATTTTTTAAAGTATTCTTCTATTTCTTTTGTGGTCCTAGTTTTGTTAGCATATAACTATGTATAATATGTTCAGACATTCTTTTTAATACTTCTGGTTTTGTGGTAAATTTGCCTTATTCATTTTCTATATTATTGCCTTGACTTTTAAAACCTTGTCTGGGTCAGATTTGTTAAAACATTTATTGATTTTAATTGATTTTCAAAAACTAGCTTTTAGCTTTATTTACCATTTTTATGGGGGTTTTATTTCTAATTTATCTTTTTTCTCTAATTTTCTAATGTGTCCTTTCCTATGCTTATTTTATATTTGGTTGGTTTTTGTTTTGTCTTTCTAATTTTAAAAATGTATATTTAATTCTTTGACCTCCTTTTCTATTTTGTTAATATATTTTGTAGAGATATAAATTTTCTTCTGAGGTCTGAGATGCAGTTAGCATCTCAACAATTTTGGTATGTTGTTTCATCATTATAATTTACTGTTACATAGCTATTAATTGTTTTTATGAGTTGTTCTTTAATCTACTTATTATTTAGGATTTTATTGTTAAATTTCCATTTGAGTCTGTGTTTTTTGTTTGTGATCCCTCTGCCAACAATTATTTTTATTATGCTATCCTCTATAAAGGATGTATTAATTATTTCTACTTTTTCCCATTTGCTTGCAATATCTCTGTGATATATGTGATATATGTATCTCTGTGATATCTATAATATATGGTCAATTTTTGTAAAAATTCCATGTGGTACTGAGAAATATGCATTTTCTTTAGCACCCCCATTTAGAAGATCCCACAAGTTTTTTTTTTTAAACTCCAGTTTCTCCAGCAATTTATTCAGTTCCTTATCTTTCCTTTTATTTATCTTTCTTTTGTATCAACAGAAAGGGTTTCAAAACCAAGAAAGGAATAATAAAGTCTTCTGTCATTATTGTGTTACTATCTATGTCATCTTGTAGCTCTTTTATGAATTGGATGCTAAAGCATTTGGAAAATATAAGTTTATTAGTGATAATGATTTGTTTTCTATGATTCCTTTTGCCATAATGTATTTTCCCCACGCTCCTCAGTTTTATTTTATGTATGTCTTTTTAAAAATTTCTTTTTCTGAAAACTGCTTATTCATATCCTTTGACCAATTATCAATTGGAGAATGACTTGTATTTTTTATAAATTTGATTCATTTCTCTATATGTTTGAGAAATGTCAGAGAAACTTATAGAAAAATTTCGCATTTTCCTGTTTTCCTCCTAATCTTGGCTCTGTGTGTGTGTGTGTGTGTGTGTGTGTGTGTGTGTGTGTCTGCATGCACACATGTAAAACTCTTTTAATTTAAGTAATAAAAAATATCTGTTTTACATTCTATCATTCTCTTTATTTTTTGTTTGGACATAAATTCTTTATCTTTAGATTTGACAGATAAAGCATTCTATGTTCCCCTAATTTGCTTATGACATTACCTTTTGTCTCTAAATGATGTAACTTATCTTAGTATACAAATTAGTCTATGCTTAATTTCTGCCAAACTGTCTTCCAGTCTTCCCAATTTTTGTCAAATAATGAATTCTTATACCAAAGCTTGGATCTTTGTATTTTTCAAACAGTAGATTATTATAATTATTTACTACTGTGTATTGTATCTCCAATCTATTCCATTGACATACCACTCTGTTTCTTAGCCAATTATCAGATTGTTTTGATGATTATCTTTGATGATTATTTAAAGGCGCTGCTATGCCACCTTCCTCCACATTTTTTTCATTGATTCCCTTGATATCCTTGACCTTTTGTTCTTCCAAATGATATTTGTTATTATTTTTTCTAGCTCTATAAGACAATTTTTGGTAGTTCTATTAGTATGACACTAAATGAGTAAATTAAGTAGAATTTTTATTTTAGTTATATTAGTTTGGTTCATCCATGAGCAATTAATATCTAATTGTTTAGATTTGATTTTATTTGTGTGAGAGGTATTTTGTAATTGTGTTCATAACATTCCTGGATTTGTTTTGGAAGGTCATCTCCCAAGTATTTTATATTGCCTGCAGTTATTAGGTGGAATTTCTCTCTCTATCTCTTGCTGCTGGACTATGTAATATGTAGAAATGATGATGATTTATGTGCATTTATATTATATGTTCAACTTTATTAAAGCTGTTAATTATCTCAATTAGTTTTTTTGTTCTGGGATATTATTTATTTATGTTTTCCTGATCTTATCAGGAAGACTTCAAGCTTGTCCCAATTACAAATAATGCTTCCTGATGTTTTAGATAGAAACTAATTATTTTAAGGAAAGCTCCATTTATTTCTATGTTTTCTGAAGTTTTTTTAAAATAAGAATAAACATTTTATTTTATTGAAAGCTTTTTCTGCATCTATTGAGATGATCATATGATTTCTGTTGATTTTGCTACTGATATTATCAATCATGCTGATAGTTTTCCTAATATTGAACCAGTCTTGCATTCATGGTACAATCCTACTTGGTCTTAGTATATGATTTTTGTGCTATGTAGTTGTAGTCTCCGTGCTATTATTTTATCATTTTTTTTGTTTTTTTAAATGTGTTTTAGGGTTTTGTGTTTATATCTAATTGTTGCTCTTTTTTGTTTTATTGGATTGTTTAATCAATTCCCTTTTAAGGTTGAGAAGTAGGCTTATATTTTCTTCCTTTCTAATATTTTTTTCAAATTATGATCCCCCCTTCTGCTGTAAACAAAGTACTACATTTCTTCAGTTACTTTATTCCAAAGGGTTTCTATTCCCAATATTTCTCTTCCTTTCACTCACAATCTCTTCCATATATTAATTACCACTTTCCCCTTGACTTTCTTCTTCTTAATTCCTTTTTCTTTCCTACTGCTTTTTTAAAATTCTTTTTTTCTTTCTCAACCAATAGATTCTGCCTTCCTCTTCTCCCCTTCAACTAGTCCTAATCATTTTAATTTGATGTTTTTGTGGAGAGACAGACAGACAGGGACAGGAACAGAGAGAGACGAAGAGACAGAGAATTTTTCTCATTGTCTTCATTACATATCTTCTCTTTCTACCTATTCTTGACCTTCACTTTCTGGTTCATGGCCCCTAAAATTATCTGGTATCTTTATTCTCTGTATTTCTCATAGAATCATTGCTTTTTCACTTTCATTCTGAGTTCTCCCCTTTTGGCAGTTTCTACCATCGTCTTGCCCCCCTTTTTTCATTGAAAGTTCCTCTCTGGACAAAGCCAATTTCTGCAGGTAGCAAAGAAGACAACTTCCTTCCCACTCCCTGATTTTACAATCCACTACTGATCTATATTCTCTCCTAAGTTACTTTATTTTCTCCATTTGCCTCAAAACCTTCTCCTTGGGTCCACCCCTTCCCAGTTTCTCAGGTATCAGTTGCCCCAAGGATACCCAACTTTTCCTCTATCCCCAAAGTAGGACAAATGATTTGTATTTTTAGGCATTAGATCTTCAAACTACACCTGCCACAAGGTCCCTTCTCCTTTCAAAGAGCATTTCTATTTATCCATAAAAGTCTGTGTCAGTGGAACCTCTTCCCACCATGAAAGCAAGGCCTCCTTTTCCTCTCCCTTTATCATCTTTCTTTTCATCTTCTCACCCACTTCCCTACAGGCTCTTTTCTTCCTGCTATCACCATTTTCACCTTTAACTCATTGCTAACTCTTGATTTGAACTATACATATTGTATACTTCCCTCTAACTTTATGCTCTCCTCCTTCCTATTTTGTGATGTAGTCCCACTAAAAAAAATTCACCTGAAGTTAGAGTGTTACTAGGTCCTGCTCACAATGCTCCAAGTCTGCCACTTCACTGTTATTTCCACTTGACTTTGACACTCCATCCTCCTCCCCCTATCTTTTGTATATTTAGAAAGAAGTCACTTACTAAATTCTCTACTATAATTCTGTTTTTATCCTTTGCTGCTACATTCGTTTACCTCTCTTACATTTCTCTTGCTGGGACTATTTTAGAAGCAAATTATCTTTATGTGTCTGTTTTTCTTTCTAAGAATCTTTTAAATGTCTCTATTATTGGGCATTTCTCTTTTTACATTTATGATTAAATTTGAATTTATAGGGTAAGTTACCATAGGTTGCATACTGAGTTCCATTGCTCTTCCATTATCTCCTGAGTTTTCTGGCAGATGCACAATAGTCTTGTGCTATCAAATTTCCTTTCCTTTGTATTTGAAGGTCTTTCTCATGTTCTCTTGAAGGAACTGTTGCTTTTGAAGTCTTGTTTCTAAATTTAAACACCATGGGTCTTAGAAATTTCAGCCTTTTTTTTTCTGGAGACAACATGGGAATTCTTTCACTTGGTATTTAATTTTGCATGTTCAGAAGTTCTGCGGTTCTCTTGCAATATTCTCTTCCCTTTAGAATGAAAAGTTTTTGTCTTGTCATTGTGGTATTATGTTTCTTGTTCTTCTGAGAGACCTATGATCTCTATGCATGTTATCTTTGAGATCAGTATGTTTTGTTTGCACAGTGTGGAAAGAGGGAAAGGAGATGTGATTTGAGGTTGAGTTTTGTGGCAAGCCGCTGTGGGTCCAATATTGTAGACTCACTCTCAACAGTGTGGGGTATGAAAAAAGGGTGCTGAATGAGCTCAGCATAGATTCAGGATTTTTTTCATGTTTCATGATAGTTCCTTATTTGTTCATTTAACCATTTGGGGGAGTTCCAGTTGTCTTAAGTCATGTGTCTCCTTAAAATGTCTATCTTTTGTGCATAATTTTTGTTTTGGAGAGGTTATGGGATCAGGGAAAATGTCCAGTTCTCTGTCTTGTTTATCATGTGAACCAGAAAGGAAAATAAAATTGTTTGTTTTTACAAGTTACACTGTTTTTATAATATAAATTGTTCTCCTGGTTCTGCTCATTGCATCTGCAACAGTTTAAACATATCTTTCCAGATTCTCTGAAATTATTCATTTTTTAAAGCACAAGAATATTATATCATATTTATCAAAGTTCTTTCAAAGTTGTTTTTCTTTATAATATTGTAGTCCTTGTATAAATTGTCCTAATTCTGCTTGCTTTTCTGCATCAGTTCAACTAAATCTTCAAAAATTCATATTCCATGACTTGTTTAGCCATTCCCCAAAGGATGAGTTCCTTCTTAGTTCCAAATTCTTCATCATCACAAAAAAGAGCCACTATAAATATTTTTCTATGCTGGGACTTGTTCTGATTTCTTTGATCTTTTTAGGATATAGACCTCACTTGTGACATTGCTGTCTTAGCAACTTTTTAGCTAAGATTCCACTGTCTCTCTAGGGATACCTGAAAAAGCACTATGCACGACTGATTCATAAGTTGGCAGAGTAAACATCTCTGTTCAAGGAGAGATGGTCATGTTATAGAATCATATCATATGGTCATATCACAGAGTCTCTGGAGGAACTTGAGTGCCCCAAATTTTCCTCATTATGTTGCACAGTGTTCAGAATTCCTTCAGTAGTCCAATTTTTATATTTAGGGAATTGAAGGCTTTTTTGACTCTTCAAATTATGATGCAAATATTATGCAACGTCAATTAATAGCAATTAATAGGAATAAAATTTTAAGCTAGAAGGAAGGTTTTTATTACATTTGTTTAACACACTTTGCTTTTTGAATTATATTGGGAGAGAAAAATCAGAGCAAAAGGGAAAAACCATGGGAGAAATAGAAAAGCAGAAAAAAGAAGTGAACATAGCTCGTGTTGATTTATATTCGGCCTCCTCATTCTTTTTCTGGATGCAGATGACATTTTCTGTCCAAAGTCAATTGGGATTGCTTTGGATCACTGAAACACTGAGAAAAACCAAATCTTTCATCATTGGTCCTTACACATTCTTCTTGTTATGTACGATGTATTCCTGGTTCTGCTTGTTTCACTCAGCATCAGTTTGTGTAAATCCTTCCATGCTTTTTAAAAATCAGCTTGTTCATCATTTTTATAGAACAATAATATTCTATTACTTTCACATTCTACAGTTTGTCCTGTCGTTCCCCAATTGATGGGCATCTCCTCATTTTTTCAATTCTTTGCTACCACAAAAAGAGCGGCTACAAGCCTTTTTGCACATGTGGGTCCTTTTCCCTCCTTTATGATTTCCTTGGGATACAGACCCAGTAATGGCACTGCTGGGTCAAAGGGTATGCTCAGTTTGATAACCTTTGGGCATAATTCCAGATTGCTCTCCAGAATGGTTGGATCAGTTCATAACTCCACCAACAATGTATCAGTTTACCAGTTTCCCCTCATCCTCTCCAACATTCATCATTATCTTTTCCTGTCATCTTAGCGAATGTGAGAGGTATGAGGTGGTATCTCAAAGTTGTTTTAATTTGTATATCTCTAATCAATAGTGAATTAGAACATTTTTAAATAAGACTATAGATGGCTTTAATTAGAAGAAAGTTTAGAAATGATCTAAACCAATTCACTTGTTTTTACAGAGGAGGAAATTGAGGAACAGAGGAGAGTGAGTGGTTTCTCCAACGTGGCACAACAGCCAAGTGACAGCCACTGACTTAGAGACAAGTATCCAGAATTCCAATCTGGCCCTATTTCCTTTGGCCCTCAGGGAGGATTTGCTGGCAGCCTTGTGACAGGGAGAGCAGACTGGGAGTGGTGAGAAAGGGAAGCAGCGGAAAAGAATCTTGGGAGAGGAGGATCAAAGACAAACTTTGCCATTTTGTGATCATGTTCATATCAGGTCTTGGCTGCAAGTGGACAACACTGGCAATGTTGTCTTTGCAACTTTATTATAAATAAGACTTCTGAAATCAGAGTCAGAAAGCTCAGAAGTTAAAATCCCGCTTCTGACAGCTACTAGCTGTGTGACTCTGGACAGATCACAGTCAGTTTCCACATCTGTAAATGGGGATAACAGTTCTTTCCGATTATTGTGAAGCTCAAATGAAATAGGAAAGCACTTTGCAATAAGAAGAAAATGAGGAAGAGTGAGGGTGGGGGGAGAATTGTGATTAAGGAACCTTCCTGATTTATGGAACAAATAATAGGCCAGCAAACTAAACAACTTCAGAAAGTGGTTTCCAAAGATATGGCAGGTCTAAGAAATGACCAGCAGGATGAATACAGAGAGGCCTGGAGAGCCTTACTTGAACTGATGCCGAATGAAATGAGCAGAACCAGGAGATCATTTTACACTTCAACAACAATACTGTATGAGGATGTATTCTGATGGAAGTGGATATCTTCGACAAAGAGAAGATCTAATTCAGTTCCAATTGATCAATGATGGACAGAATCAGCTACACCCAGAGAAGGACACTGGGAAATGAGTGTAAACTATTTGCATTTTTGTCTTTCTTTCCAGGTTATTTTTACCTTCAGAATCCAATTCTTCTTGTGCAACAAGAGATTCGGGTCTGCACACATATATTGTATCTAGGATATACTGTAACATATTTAACATGTATGGGACTGACTGCCATTTAAGGGAGGAGGTGGAGGGAAGGAGGGGAAAATTCGGAACAGAAGTGAGTGCAAGGGATAATGTTGTAAAAAATTACCCGTGCATATGTACTGTCAAAAAAAAAAGCTATAATGATAAAATTAATAAAAAAAATTTAAAAAAGATATGGCAAATCATAATAGTAATAACTGATAAATGATATTCTTTAGAATAATAATTTTTAAGGATGCAGATAAATATAATTATAGTCTGGAACCCTTTCTTTCTGAGGACAGCAGAGTGCCCAAGCTCCTGGCCCCAACCTGCTGCCTCTTCTTTTGGAGGAATTAAAGTCTCCTTTGGAGAAAGATGATGATGGTGGCTAGAAAGCCCCATTCTACCTCCCTTCAGGCCCATCAGACCTCCATGTAGGGGACCGCCCACACTACATAAACATTATATTACTTTCCTCTTTTCTACAGGTAGGCATTATGAGTATTACTATCTCCTTCTTACAGAAGAAAAATGTGGGACTCCTAAGAGGAATGACCGATTTGAGACCACAAAACTAACCAGTAATTATTAGACAGGATTTGAACCCACTTTTTTTCTGCTCATTCTACCATATATACCACACAGTTCCTCCATCCAGGCCACTAATTACAGCCACTCAATAGGGAGTATGAAGGTGACCCTGCATTTTTAAAGGCTGTGACAGATGAGTGGCATCCTGGGGCAGTGAAAAGAGCTGAATTTAATCAGAGGGCCTGGGTTCAAATTCTTGTTTTGTTCATTATTTAAATGATCTTGAGAAATTATTTAATCTGAGGTTTGATTTTATCATCTATAAAATGAGAGGAGGGTTTGGGCCAAATGACCTAAGGTCCTAAGCTGAGTCCAGTCCTGTTGAGCTATAAAACCTTGGTCTCCAGGTTTGTGTTGTGCAAGTTTCTGACATGTGCAGAGCCCTTTTGGGGTGGCCTGTGCAGTTAGCAGAGCAGGGAAAGAAACATGTGAGGGTGCTCTTTTCTGATAAGTTTTTTGTGATGTGTGTGGGCACTGAGCAGTAAAGGGACTCCCCCAGAGTTACACAGTCAGTGAGTGTGTGGCAGACCAGGACATGCAGGTCTCTGGAACCCCAAGACTGGCCTTCTTTTCACTGAAGCCTAGTGCATTAAGGTTTACTGAAGGCTTGTCAGACAGGGCTTGTTTGCCAGGGGACAGAATGGCTCCCTCAAATCTTCACCAGAGACTGGCTTGCTTTGGCTCTGATTCAGGGCTTCTGGGCCCTGAGCTGCTGACCAAGGCAGGCCTGGCTTTGTTGCCTGTGGCTGGGAGCAGATCTGGGTCATTTCTAGGTGGGGAGATTCTGGGAAGGTTGTAGCAATCCCAGGACTGGAATTTACTTGGGTGTCACTAGAGTTTTGTCTCCAAGTGTCTCTAAGGATTGAACCTAGATCTGCTCTGGAACAGCTCCTTAGAGCAGTTTGGCCAGAGCACAGCAGCCTTGAAATGGATGGAACCTTTCCATTCAAGTCACCTTGAGAGTATACTGTGAGGAGATCCCCAAATGAACTGGCTCCTAAGAAGGGCCAGGCAATGGACTTGGGCCAGGGCATATGTTCTGCCTCCAGATTTTATATTTAATAGAGTGAGAACAGAGAGATGGGCAATTTAGTCCAAAGTAGATGCAATGTCATTCCTGGGAAGGAAGAAGGCATTGGGAGCAGGGTCAGGAATGCCCCCAGTAGAAAGTGGTTTTTGAGGTGAGTCTTGGGAGTTCCCCTGGGATCAAGCAGAGGTAAGGAAGGGGAGCAGAGAAAAGCTCCAGCCAAAGCACCAAAATGGGCTACAGGATGATGTATAGAAGAAACAGTAATTAAGACACTTTGGATGGAATGTTGGATATGTGAAGGAATGCAAAGATGAAGATGATGTGGTCTCTGCCCTCAAGGAATTTATCTTCTTTTTAAAATATATTTCATCTTTTCATAATTATATATAAACAATTTTGAACTTTAAAAAAGTCAAATTCTACCCTTCCTTCTATCTTTTCCCCTTTCCCTGAGATAGTAAGCAAACTAATATAGATTATATATATATTATAAGTGTAAAACATTTCCATATTAGTCATTTTGTGCAAGAAGATTTGAACAAAATAAAAGAGAAAGGGAAAGAAAGAAAGAGAAGGAAGGAAGGACAGAGAAAAAAGGAAAGAAGGAGAAAAAAGAGAGAAAAAAGGAAGGAAGGAAGGAAGGAAGGAAGGAAGAAAGAAAGAAAGAAAGAAAGAAAGAAAGAAAGAAAGAAAGAAAGAAAGAAAGAAAGAAAGAAAGAAAGAAAGAAAGAAAGAAAGAAAGAAAGAAAGAAAGAAAGAAAGAAAGAAAGAAAGAAAGAAAGAAAGAAAGAAAGAAAGAAAGAAAGAAAGAGAAAGAAAGAAGAAAAATGGTATGCTGTAATCAGATGTCATCAGTTCTTTCTCTGGGAGTGGATTGCATTTCTCATCATGAGTCCTTTGGGATTGTTTTGGATGATTATATTACTGAGAATATCTGAGTCATTCACATTAAACATTGTTGTTGTCACTGTGTACAATATTCAACTAACTGTTCAACTCATTTTACTTTGTATTGTTCACTAAGTCTTTCCCAGTCTTTCTGAAAACATCCTGCTTATCATTTCTTATAGCACAATAATATTCTGTTACAATCATATACCACAAATTGTTCAGCCATTCCCCAATTGATGGGATTCCCTTTACTTACAATTCTTAACTACCACAAAAAGAGTTGTTATATTTTTTGAACAAATAAGTTCTTTCCCCTCATCCTTTTTAAAAATCTCTTTGGGATACAGAGACATAATATTGCTGGGTCAAAGGGTATGCAACAATTTGATAGACTTTTCCTCCTTCTTCCTCAATATTATTCTATTTTTCCAATTATATGTAAAGATAGTTTTCAATATTCATTTTTGTAAAATTTTGAGTTTCATTTTTTCTCCCTCCCTCCCTGAGTTCTCCCCTCAAGATATCAAGCAATATGATATAGGTTATACATATATAATTATTTAAAACATATTTCCCTATTTGTCATGTTGTAAAAGAAAAATCAGAACAAAAGGGGGAAAACTATAAGAAGATGTTTTTAAGGTAAAAATAACATGCTTCAATCAGTGTTCTGTCTCCATAGTTCTCCTTCTGGATGCAGATAGCATTTTCCATCCCAAGTCTTGCTGGAATTTTTTTAGACCACATTGCTGAGATGAGTTAAGTCTATCATATTTGATCATCACATAACTTTGCTTTTACCGTGTACAATGTATTCCTGGTTCTTCTCACTCAGCATCAGTTCATGTAAATCTTTCCAGGCTTTTCTGAAATCAGCCTGTTCACCATTTCTTACAGAACAATAATATTCAATTCCATTCAAATACTATAACTTATTCTCCATTCCCCAGTTGATGGGGAACCATTCAGCTTCCAGTTCCTTGCCGCTACAAAAAGAGCTAAAACATTTTTGTACCTTTTCCCTCTTTTATTTGTGATCTCTTTGGGATACAGACCCAGAAGTGTCATTTTGTGCAGAGTTCCAAATTGCTCTCCAGAATGATTGGATCAGTCCACAACGCAACCAACAGTACGTTAGTGTCCCAGTTTTCCTACGCTCCTTCCGGCATTTATCATTTTCCTTTTTTGTCATATTAGCCAATCCTATAGGTATGAGATGGAACCTCATAGTTGCTTTAATTTTCATTTCTCTAATCAATAGTGATTTAGAGCATTTTTTCATGTGACTATAGATGGCTTCAATTTCTTCATCTGAAAATTGCCTATTCAAAGCCTTTGGCCATTTATCAATTGGGGAACGACTCATATTTTCATAAATTTGACTCAGTTCTCTATATATTGAGAAATGAAGCCTTTACTTTGTGTAAAAATTTTGGGGAGCTTATCTTCTACAGCGGGGATACAATGCATATAAATGAGAAACTCCAAAGTATATAGAAAATTATACAAGAGAGAATGATCATTCATAACTGGGGGACTCAGGGAAGGTCTTGTCTAGGAGGTACTAACTCAGCGAGGCTGGAAATAAAGGTTAGTATGAGGCTCAGGTGCAGAGGCAGGATGCTGCAGACCTGGGGCACTACTGATGCAAGAAATTGGAGAAGAATACCTCTCAGAGTTGGAAGGATCCTTGGAAGTAATCTCTGCTCTATCTAGATGAGGACATTGAGGCTGAGAGTTCAAGATAAGATGATGTTTTGTAAAGTCCTTGTCAAACTTCCTTCCCACCACTATATTCATGTCAGTTGTTTCTTCTTTTTTTTTTTTTTTATAAATTGAGAAACTGAGGCACAGAAAAGGGAAGAGCTTTCTTTAAGGTCCCACAGTAGAGCCAGAATTCAAAGGGAGAATCCCCAAACTCAGCCCTCCTGCTACTTTGCCCACCAGAGGAGACCAGGAGGAGTCCTCACCAGTGGAGGCAGAAGGAGGGAGACCACTGACTCCCAGTTCTGGACCCCGCGGGCTCGGCACAACGAGCCTCCTCCTAGGTTGCCTCGTTCACAAAACCCCAAGCCCCTTACTCTGCACACGCCAAACATATGCTACTTGCAGTGTCTGCATTCAGAACATGTACCACTGGAGCGAGGCGAAGGCTTCATCCTCCATTATACAGAAGGGATTGGCAGCTGGGACCTAAGACTATAGAAATAAGCTATTGATCAAGGGTTTTCAAAGTGCTGCAACCGGACTCCTGTGATGCTGGCAGGCCGAGGGCGGCACTCAAGCACTACACAAATGCAATAACATTGATAACCCAAGGGCAAGTGCTTTTTACATGAAAATAAAAAGACAATCCTCTGTTTAATTCTTTTGCTACACAGAGTTGGCTTTGATTGGCTAAGCCAACTGGGCTGGGTTGGACAAAAAGTCCCTGGATTTACAGTCCAAATCCTAATTCAGTTCCTTACTGTATGATCTTGGGCAGGTCACTTCTCTTCCACCCTCAGTTTCTTCATTTCTAAAAAAGAGCAATAAAAGTAATAACTATTTATTTATTATTTTATACACATTTATTACAATAATAAAACACATTAATATAGTGCTTTAAGGATAGGAACTGCTTTGCATATATGATCTTATATAAAACCAGAACAAGACCATGAGGTGGGCAGTACAGTGTCATGATTCCCCTTTCCCAGAGGCAGCTGCTCTCTCACTGAGCTTTCCCTAATACTAATACTATGAGATGGGTAGGGATGGCATTTGAGAGGAGGGCAGCAACTAGAAGAGTGATTGCAGGACAGAGGGTCTCAAGCTGGGGGGAGACTGTGTCTGGGCTTCTCTGACCCACTCCTGTGGGCTGACTCTGGCTATGCTTTACTTTAGCATCTGTTCCTCTGACATTTTCTCAACAGCCTCAATAACTGCCTCACCAGCCCAACTAGACACCACACACTAGAGTTTTAGCTCTTTCTTCTTCAGAACTTGCGCCGGGGGCTTCCCACAATCCCGTTGGTGAGTGCCTCTGGGGCTCTCAAGCTCAGATGGCATCAGACATGCTTCTCTTTACTCTCTCCTCTCCCACTAGCTGCATTTTCTGCCATCTTACTTCCTATCCCTTCCATCCCCCTCCATTGTTGGCTCCATGTGCAGCTCAACTACACCATTTTTGTTGTAAGGGATGTGTCGATGTACTACTCTCTCCAATGGCCACACTCAAATTTCTGTAAACTTCTTGACCAAAGTGACCCTCCCTGGCCACCTATGCTCTTATGTGTGTTGTTTTCCTCTTTTAGAGAATAAGCTCCATGAGAATAAAAATTCTCATCTTTTAATATTTGTATCTCCAGAGCTTATCCATCCATCCATCCACCAGTTCATTTATCCATCCATTAATCTATCATCTATCCATTCACTGATTCATCAGTCTATCAATCCATTTGTCCATCTATCCATCCATTAATCCATCTATCTATCCCCTGTCCATCCATCTATTCATTTATCCATCCACTAACCTATTGCCTATTCTTCTTCAATACATCTATTCATTTGTTCATCTATCCATCCACTAATATATCCATCCATTTACTTATCCATCCCTCTGATCATCTATCTATCCATTCATCCATTCAACCCCCTATCCATCCATACATTCTTTTGTGGTCTAGTTGAGGCCAGAAATTACTATCCATGTACAACAGCCATTCACTAAGGGTGAAGGAAGCACCAAGCCTCTGAGCTCCTGTTTGCATTGGATCCTGACTTTTCTGTCCCCTGTACCCTTGCTCCAGAGCTCTCCCATAGTCGCTATCTATTTGGTGAGTTGAGTGAACAGCCAGTGGATGGTCTTTTGCCTGAAGGGAGTGGTAGTGAAAAACTAAACAAACATAGGAATTCCTGGGGCCAGGCCACTCCTAAATATGGTGGATTTGGGAGAGTTGTAAGTTTACAGATATTTTGTGTTTATTACTCATTTCTCTAGTTATTATGCAATGTTTATTTGTTTATCAATTCTGTGGTCTATTCCTTTATGTTTGATCAAGTCCAGGATGCCAAGGTTATGTGATTAGTGCTCACCAAAAGAATGAGTTCTGGAAAGAAGGGGATGGTGTTTTATCTGTGGTTAAGAGCTGAGTGCTAAGTCCTGTTTGGGTAGATATACAAATTCCCTTACCCCTTAATGATAAGTGGGCAATGAGCCCCTATAGGAAGAGATGGAGCTGAGGGACAGAACAACAAAGACTAAAAACTAGCAACAACAGACCCCTTGGTTACTTGTGTCCCGTTGGGGTGGATGCAAACCACCAGGGCAAGTAGGGGGTCCTTGGTGAGCAGCTAGGTGGCACAGTGGATAGGGAACTGAACCTGGAGACAGGAAGACCTGAGTTCAAATTCAGACTTAAACACTCACTTGCTATGTGATCTAAGCAAATCACGCATCCATCCACTAATCTATCATCTATCCATTCATCAATCCATCCATCCATTTGTCCATCTATCCATCTACTAGTCCATTTTCTTTCTGCCTCAATTTCTTCATTTGTAAAATGGGGACAATAATAGCATCTATGTCCCATGCTTGTTGTGAAAAATCAAATGAGATAACATTTATAGTATTTGGCAAATCCTTAAAATGCTACATCTAGATGTATTATTATTGTTGTTGTTGTTTTTATCATTAAGGGTGGATGTTAAATGGCACCTGGTGGCTAAACAGATGTGAGGATATTGATCTTCAGGAAGATTAAGTGATGTGGCCATGGCAACAAGGCTGCTAAGTGTGAGAGGTGGGATACCAACCCAAGACTTCTATCCATTCACCTTCCAGCTCTAATTCCCATAAATTTTGGGTTTAACTTTTGACATGATCCATCAAAGCCTCTCTGAGGTGGAAAAGACCTCGAAAACAAGGTAGATCAAGTCAAGCCAACGAGCACTTACTAAGTTCTTCCCAGTGTGTCAGACATCACATGTCCTAGGTGCTGGAGCTACATAGAAAAGTAAAAACAGGCCCTGTCTTCAAGGAACTCACAGTCAAATGGGAGAGAAAACATGTGAGCAACGGCATATATTCCAAAGCTATCTATAAGGTAAGTTGAAGCGAATCTCAGAGGGTTAGGATGAGCATTTAGAGTTAGTGTCAGTTTCAAGGATTGAGAAGGACTTGGAAGGACGATTTGCAGAAGGTAGGGTTTGAGGTGAGACCTGAAGAAAGCCAGGGCAGCCAAGAGGTAGAAGGGAGAGGACTCCAGGTAGAGAGTCAGGAGATGAGGACTGTGGGAGGGAAAGAGCCAAGAGACCAGCAACCCTGGAGGATGGAAAACCTGGTGGGTGGAAGGTATCAGGAGACTAGGAAGTTAAGAAGAGGCCAGTGGGTTATGGAGGATTTTAAAAGCCAAAGAGCTTGAAAATGTAATACAGGGAGCCTCTGGAGTTTATTGAGCAGAGGGATGATAAGTCTGGATCTTTGCTTTAGGAAATCACTTTGGACCAGAGTTGGGGGAAACCTCAGATTTTCAGATCCTTCAGAGGCTGTGGTAGTACTCCAGGTATGGGGATGAGAGCTTGCATTAGAGGGATGGCAGTGTCAGAGGTGAAAAGGGGGAATATTTAAGACATGTTCCAACTTTCTTCAGCCCCCTATTGTTCCTCTATTCCTTAAAGTCACAGCTTCTTTTTGTGGTGGCGAAGAATTAGAAATCGTGGAGATGTCCTTCAATTGGGGAATGGCTGACTAAGTTATGGAATGTAATGGAATATTATTGTTCTATAAGAAATGATGAGCAGGCTGATTTCAGAAAAATGCAGAAAGACTTACATGAACTGATGCTGAGTAAAGTGAATAGAACCAGGACATTATATATGGTAACAGCAAGTTTATGTGCTGATCAACAGTGATGTGATCAACTTCTCAGCACTGCAATGATAAAGATAATCCCAAAAAACTCATGATAAAAAATACCATTCCCATAGAGAAAGACTATGGAGTCTGAATGCAGATCAAAACATACTATTTTGCTTTTTTGGTTGTTTTTTCTTTCTCATGATTTTCCCCTTTTGTATTGATTCTTCTTTCACAACATGACTAATGTGGAAATATATTTAATATGATTTGTACATGTATAACCTATAAGCAGCTTAATTGCTGTCTTGCGGAAGGAAAAAACCCTCAAAATCTTATAAAATTGTATGTTAAAACTATCTTTACATGTAATTGGAAAAGATGAAATACTATTTTTAAAAAGTCACACAGCTCAAGAATCATTTCTGAGGGGCAGCTAATTGGTGTAGTGGCTAGAGCAGCAGCCCTGAAGTCAGGAGGACCTGAGTTCTGGCCTCGTCACTTAACACCTCCTAGATGTGTGACCCTGGGCTAGTCATTTAACCTCAATTGCCTCAGCAAAAAAAAATCATCTTCTGCATGATCTTTGTTGATTCCTCAGCTATAAATGCTGCCTTACCCAGCTACCTTGAATTTAATTCTCTCTTTCCATAGATAGATGTATATGTATATATATATACACATACATATAAAGTACTATATATATTATATACTATGTATATATATAATATAATAATATATATAAAACATCATCTATAATAACATAACAGGATAGAGGTATATATATATATATATACACACACACATATACATACATACACACTATATATATGTATATATATATATACATATATATATACATACCTTTATATGTTTGTATTTAGTCATTTTATGTTTGTGATTTATACATTTTTATATGTATTTGTTTTCCTCATTAGAAGCTCAGATTCTTGTTTGTAGGTGTTTTTTCTTTCTTTATCCTTAAGGGCCTCTGGAGTGCTTATCATAGTGCTGGGCACATAGCAGATGTTTCATAAATTCTTGCTGATTGATTGATAGATTGATCCCAGAGAAGAGCTGACCGTGACCTTCGAAGTCAGTTCCATTTCACTTTTCGATAGCTCTAATTGTTGGGTTGTGGGAGTTTTTACCCAAATCTGCCTTTTTGCCCTTTCCACCTCACTAGTCCTTGCTTTGTCTTCTGGGATCAAGCAGAACAGACAAATCTCTCTCATGTGCCAGCCCTTCAGATGCTTGCAGAAAGCGGTCATTCCTCTGAAAAGTCTTCTTTTTTGCAGGCTAGGTTTCCTAGCTCCTTCACTGCTTCTGGTTTCGTTTGGTCTCCAGGTCCCAACACTTGGACCATCCTCATCTGCCCGTGTTCTAGCCTGTTTTGTGGCTGTCTTATTGATGTGATCTAGGATGCCGACCTGGAAGTCATTTGTCTAGCATCCCTCAGAGGAAACAGTGGTGGTCCCACAGCCCCCTGAAACTGTCTGTTGTTTGGGGACTGCAGGAATTACTTTGGCTGGCTTGGGGGACTATGTCTTATCCAGCTGGAGTTGAGCTTTGTGCTCTAAGAATCCTAGAAACAACTAGCCTTCATAAGCCCTGGGGCTTTGGGGGACCATAATTCAAGCACAGAGGGTCAGCAGCAGAGGAGGTATGGTGCTCTGTGGGTGTGTGTGACCAATAGCAAATACACCATAATTACTAGAGAGGAGGAACCTGATCCAAGCAATTGACAACCTTTCTTTTTTTCTTTTCTTTCTTTTCAGGCCACCAGGTGTTATTTCAAAAGGGATAGAGATCCCACCTTTCATCAACAGAGTAGAGATACTATAATTCCCAGTACAGCCTGGTACATTTTAATGATCCCCACTTTTCCATTGAGATCCCAAGCTACGAATCAAGGCTTTGCCACAGGTCAGTCACAATCTATTAATTTCAGTTTTTTTATGCATAAGCATACAACTATCATATTTCTACCTATTGTAAGCTTAGATAGCACAATGTAGTGGAAACAGCTGTGGCAGGGGCCGGGGTGCCCTCGCAGTGCTAGCTGGTAGACCTCCACTGAAGATGCTGCTACCACATTCCCTTCCCTTTATGGGACTCTGGGATTTGGAGGGGATTGCGAGGAACCCAACTGGCAGCTAACACTGATCTTTTCAGTTTCTTGCTTCATCAATCCTCCCTAAAGTCCCAATTCTTTGCACCGTACTTGTGTTTACTGGTCTAGGAAGGAAGCAGAAATGTGCATTTCTAGGGATGAAAAAAATGGAAACCTGTGATTTTTACTAATATGGAGCAAGTTAGCAGCAGAATGGGATCACCATCACCATTTAAAAAGAAGAACACTTAAGTGGGAGAAAAGAGCAAGACTATTGCTAGAAGTACTCGGAGAACACAGTAATCAAGGGAGTTTAAAATGTGTGGAAATACTTCTGGAGCCAACAGGCCTTGCTTCACAAACAAAACTAAAGGCGAATAACAGGCACCTACACAGGATTGCCAGAAATAACGAAAGGTAGTTTACTTGTGGATAGGGATTGTGAAATGGCTTAAATCTAACCATGGGATCAAAAAGAGGGACATCCAGGAAACTACAATAGCAAAAGGCATTGAAAACTTGACTGAGCCATGGAGACCTCTTAGGACCAAAGGACTTGATGAGAGTGAGTTGGGATCAGGTCTCTGCTACCGGAAATTATAAAAGGACTTTTCCTAAGGAGCCCACATTTGGGGATCAATAGGGATTAGCAAAGTGGTGGAAGTTGGGCAATCTATCAAAACGGGGTACCAAAATTTAGCATCTATCAGATCCTTAGGCTCGATCAAGGGCTAGAATTATATGCCAGAAGCTTGCTATCCTTTGAACAGATGAGAAATCCCCTGTACTACAAACACAAAACCTCCAAAGATCCGTGAGAATTCATTAACTAAAACTATATTGAAACAGGAGCATCATTACAGGCAGAACTGTTGTGGCCCACTCCCAACAGGGCATGGCATTGACCCATAAAAGCTGTAAGAACAACATGTTGAATAGACATTACTATGCCAAATGCTCATAATCTTCAAAACCCAGCATGGAGAGCTTTGGAAATAATGACCTTTAGAGGAGAGGAAATTGACCGTGGGAACGGGATGAGGTACATGTTATCCCTGTTGTTCTGTCTACTACCACAATTGGCCCAAAGATGCTCTCAGTGAGAAGGAGATGAGCTTTCATTGGAAGTACAATAGACAGATATTTTATCCATCTGGGCAACAGCCTACAGAACATTCTATATACAAGAATAATAACAGGATAGAGAATGTCCTTGGACCATTTCTATTTGAACACTATCAAAAAAAAGCACTACCTAGCTAGAATAAAATAAATGGGCAGGAAGGTAACATTTATTTTAGAATACTTACTCAGACACTGTGCTAGATATAAATTCAAGCAAATATGTTGCTCTTACTCTCGGGATGCTTACATTCTAAAGAGGAAAGAAGATAAAGGTGAGATGGAGAAGAGGGGGTAGAGATCATCTCCAGGGGGAGGCTGCTGGTGAGAAGCTGGAGCCATCAGCTAAGTGAATTGAGCTGGAGGAGTTTACACCTAAGCTTCCTGGGATTGGTTGGCTGGACAACATGACCGCTTGTTTAAGAATTTTCAGTAGCTTTCTATTCATTCTAGGATAAAATATGATTTTTTTCAGCTTGGCAGTAAAGAGATGAACAGGATGATCTAAGAAATGTTACTATTATAATATCTGAAGTGATTTAAGGCTTATAAAGAGCTTTCCTCCCAACAGAGTCCAACATGGAACTCTTGATATGTTTCCCTCTAGATCCTCTCCCTTCCAAACTTCTTTCTTACTGTCCAGGAAATCAACCCTCCTCCCTGTCTCTCAGCCTCAGCTTTGAAATTTAGATATCCCCCTCAACTCTTCCTTCTCCAACTCTCATCCCTCTCCCCCCACATCCATTTTGTTTCCAAGTCCTGTTGATTTTACTTCTGTAACTTCGCTAGAAAATGCTCCCTTCTCTCTTCCGATTCTGCAAACACCCTTTAAATGCTTATCATCTCCCTTCTTTTGGACTCTTGCAATAGCCTGCTTTGGGGGCGTTTTCCTTGTGTCCAGTTTCTCCTCCATTCAGCCCATAAATTCATCTCCTAAAACCCAGGTCGGCCCCTGCCCTCTCTCATTCAGTAAATTCCAGTTTATCTTCCCATCTCCAGAATCCTTGGATCAAACATGAAATGGTCTGTTCAGCAAACCAAGCCCTTGGCCATCTGTCCACCCCCCTACCTTTCCAGTTTTCTTTTTATTCCCTCCTCCCTAGCTGGTTCCATTCAGTGATACTAGTCTCCTGGCTGCTCCCAGAACCAGACATCTCCAGCCTTGGTGCATTTCCCCCTACTGTCCCCCAGGCCTCATCTCCACCTCCTGGCATCCCTCTAGTCCCAGCTCAAATTTCACCTTCCGAAGAAAGCTTTTTCCAATTCCCCTTCATGCCAGTGCCTTCCCTCTGCTGATGTGGTCAGTTTTTCCTGACTACAGGTTGTTTGCACCTTGTCTCCTGTAAATTCCTGCAGCAGAGAGACCATCTTTTTGCCTTTCTTTGTAAACCCAAAGATTATCTCGGTGCCCGGCATGTAGTAGGCGCCTAATAAACACGAATACACATATGATTGACTGTCCTGTGGGACAAACGGATCTTCAGGCTCCTGGTTTAGACTCCAGCCACGACAAATAATTCTAATGTGGGATGGATTATTTCCCAGGTAGATACATCATGATGCAATTGGACAGACGACTGTAGGGGATAGAAAAACAGATTTGGGGCACAAGGACTGGGTTTAAGTCCAACCCTGGATGCCTTCTGGTTGTATGACTTCACTTAGTGCCTCCAGGCGACTTCTTGAGACTAAAAGTTGAAGACAAGGTACCTCCAGGACTTGGCAGAGTGCCTGGAATTTAGCAGATGCTTAATAAATGTTTGTTGACTTGACTTAACTGTTTTGAGAGAGGGAGTTTTCTCACGGAGAATTCCCTATACCAATGAACTGGTAGGATCAGGTCAAGGGGAGAAGGAGAGAAGCAGGATCATTGACATTAAAAATGACTCGATTATATTTAGTATCTGGCCATGTAGTTTGGATGCATACTACCTTCTCATTGCTCTGAGAACAAAGCACACTCTAAGTTGACATCAGAGACCTTCCCGAACTTCCTTTCCACAATGCCCCTTCATGCACTCTCTTCCATTAAACTGCATCTTTGCTGACCCCCTTACTGGGCACTCCATCTCCTGCCTCCTTGGTACAAGCCATTCCATGTGCATGAATAGACACCCTTCTCACCTTTGCTTCCCAGAAACCTTGGGGTCAGTTCTTCAAGGCTCATGAGTCTCCTCTTATAGAAAATATTTCCTGAATCCCCCTGGTTCTTGGTGATCTCTTTCTTTTCAAGTGATTTTGCCATTTCCTTTAATCAGCTTTACTGTTGCATTTTCCCTCCCCTTTCTGATAAGTTCCCAGGAGATAAAGACTACTTTTGGTTTTGTATTCTTAATGCTTTAACATATCCAAACAAAGATATGACATCAAACCTTGAAAAGAAGTCTTGACCTTATATTGTTACAGCCAAAAGACAACTGAGATATTAATAACTATTGACCCACCTGCCTACTTTCTTTTTTTAATAGTATCTTATTTTTCCAAAAACATGCAAAGGTAGTTTTCAACATTCACCTTTGCAAAACCTTGTGTTCCAATTTTTTTCTCCCTCCCTCCTCACTTCCCAAGACAGCAAACAATCTGATAAAGGTTAAACATGTGCAATTCTTCAAACATATTTCCATATTTGTCATGCTGTGCAAGAAAAATCAGATCAAAAGGGAAAAAACAATGAAAAAGAAAAAAACAGGCAAACAAACAATGATAAAAAGGTGAAAATACTATGCTTTAGTCCAGTCTCCAGAGTTCTCTCTTGATCACCTCATTGTTGAAAAGAACCAAGTCTAATCGCAGTTGATCATCATATAATCTTGTTATTATTATGTACAATGTTCTCTTGGTTCTTCTTATTTCACTTAGCATCAGGGCATGTGAGTCTTTCCAGTGCACAGGTCAAAATCCTTGCAGGATTCCTTGACCTGGGCAACAGTAGAGCTAATTTTGTTCAGTGACCTTCTGATAATGAATGTCAAGTGAGGTAGAAAACAGAGACATCTGCTAGCTGAGGAGCTTTGTCACCTTTATGTCCTTAAAGAATTAAAAGAGCAAATTCTCTAAAGGGCATCAGAGACACACAGGAAGTATCTGGTTGTCACACATCCCATTTAAAAAGCACATTAGAGAGCTACCCCCGGAGATGCCCACCTAGGAAGGAAGGTGTGTTGATCATGTGGGGACCTCCAATATTCAGACCCTACTCCAGTACTCTAAGTGGACCCACAAGCCTGGAGGATATAGCCTACAGCCATGAGGAAAGAGAGGGCTTCCATCTCCATCACTGATGGAAGGATCCACCCTTCTGGGCTTCTGAGATATCCAAGAAGCAAGCCCCCCTCCATACTGAGCATAATGTCTTTCACAGAGCTGGGAAGCTTTACCTAAATCTGTCTCCTCATCTAAAAAGTGTGATTTTTAGTTCTTAAACTTTACAAGGTTATTGGGAAGAAAATCCTTTTTAAGATCTTAAATCACAATAGAAATATGAAGTATTAATTTTATTGAATATATCTCACTAAGCTGGGAGGGAGAAACTGAAACCTAACATCTCAGAAATGGGAACAAATAGAAATGCAGTTAAAAAGGAAGATAAACCATGTCTGAAAGTATAACACGTGTTAATACAAAATGACATTTGATTTAGAAAAACTCTATCTTAATAACATTCATGAAGTTACAGGCTAGTATAAATGGGTAGTTTGAACAGAAGCAGAAAGACCTGGCTTCCATTCCTATTGGCACTAACTGGCTCTGTGACCTCTGGAACCTCCCTTAATTTCTTAGTGACCTCTTGTTTCCCCATGAGTTCTTTACTCATTGACATGGACAGATGCTGATCTGCACTGGAAGATGTTGGACTGCCAATACAATTGCGTAGAATCAAACAAAACAAATCTTCGCATTGACCAAATCCCCAAAAATGTGTCTCAATCTGCCCTCTGAGTCTATCAGGAGGTAGTGGAATTGTGGCTGGTCACTGTGTTGATCAAAGTTAAGTCTTTCAAAACTCATTATCTTTATCCTATTGTTGCTACTGAAGAAATTGGTTTTCTGGTTCTGCTCACTTCACTCTGCATTAATCAGTTCAGACAAACCTTCCTACATTTCTCTGAAATTACCCCCTTCTCATTTCTTACAGTGTGATAATATTCTATTACATTTTTGAACATGATTTGTTCAGTCATTCTCCACAATGGACATCCCCTTCATTTTTAATTTGTTGCCACCACAAAAAAAGCTACTGTATTTTTGTACAAACTGATGGTTTTTCCCCTAAAAAATCTTTTTTGGAGTATGAACCAAGTAGTATTATTGCTGAGTCAAAGGGTGTGTACAATTTAGTAGCTTTTGGGGCACAGTTCCAAACTTCTTTCCAGAATAGCTGGAAGGGTTCATAGTTCTTCCAAAAGTACAATGATATAATTTGCCCAGTTCCCAACAGCTCCTCCAGCATTTGTCATTTTCCTTTTGAGTCAATCTTGCCAATCTGATGATTGTGAGGTAGAATCTCAGACCTGTTTTAAAGTGCATTTCTCTAATTATTAGTGATTTAAAACTTTTTTTTTCAATTGGCTACTGAGAACTAGGTTTCTTCCTCTGCAAACTACCTATTCCCATCCTTTGATTTTTTATCAATTGGGAAATAGCTTATTCTTAGACATTTGAATCAGTTCCCTCTACTGTAAACCTTATAAGCAAGACTTTTATCAAAGAAACTTGCTGCAAAGCTCCCCCCCCCATTTATTTGTGAATGTAAGCTTCTTAAGGGAAGCACAGCTCACATCATATCTCTTTGGGGAGCTTTTGCTGATCCTCATAGTTATTAGTGCCTTCTCCCTTGGCCTTATGTTGTTCTGCATACACTTTGCTGTTTCCATGCTGAATCCCTCCCTTTTCAAGGGATTCATTGTGGTACAGTGGATAAAGTCTGGTTTAAGGTTCACCTGTGACCTATATTAGCTCTGTAACTTGCTCAAATCACTTAATCAGTGGCCCATGCAGCTCTAAATAGGAGTTTCCCAATCCTCACACACACACAAACATATATGTATACACACATGTGCATCTATATCTACATAAACATGTACACACATACATGTGTATTTGTATATGTGCACACACATCATAAATGTACATATATATGCATACACAAAGATAGAGAAAGGTATATCTCAAGTAGAATATAAGCTCTAGAGGACAGAGACTGTTTTTCATTTTCTCTGTATTCAGTGATTCACATATAGCAGTTGCATGGGAAATGCTTGTTGAATCGGACTGCATTTGATTTGTTCTCATGTCCCTAAGCATAGTGCCTTGCTCACCAAAGGTGCTTAAGAATTGTTTGTTGAATTGAATTGGTCTCTGTTTTTTTTTTTTTTAACTTTTATAGGCTCATAGGTCACAAAGCTAGACAGATATTTTGATATCATCTAGCCCAGAGGCTCTTAACCTGGGAGCCACAGGTAGATTTTCCCCACAGGGATAAGAAAATCAATGACCTCTCTCCCTACTATCCCTTGGTTTATGCTTTTGATTGATTGCTTCTAAAAACCCAATTCCAAGAAAGGGTTGACAGACCCCACCAGACTGCCAAAGGGGCCAGGGACCTAGCCTACCCTTTTCATTGGAGAAAACCGGGGCATAGAGTGGTTAAGGCTTTCCACCAAGGTCACAGCAAGTGACAAAGCCAGGCCTTCTTTAGACAGAACCCATCTTATTCTAACGAGAATTCTAACATCTTATTCAAATGCCATCTTTTGGAAATACTATTTCTGGCATTCTTTGGGCCAGAAAGGAAGGGTGGCAAGTGGCAGACGGTTTTTCCATTTGACAGATGTGGAAATAGAGATCTCCCTCACATCTCATTAACGTCACTTTGCTGAAGTAATTTGGCCAAACCCACGTCCTTGGATCTCCAGCTTTGACAGAAGACTGCTTTGTGCCCAGCTCTCCCTGCCTCCCAGTACTAGGGTAAAGTGGGGCAAGGAAGGGGTGGTAACCCATTTTATAGATGGATAAAATAAGGCTGGAGAAAAGGAAGAATTTGCCTAGACATAGGGCCAGGGGATGATTGAAGCTGGGTCTGTGTGCGTGTGTGTGTGTGTGTGTGTGTGTGTGTGTGTGTGTGTGGAAGGGTTCCTTCAGATTGTAGCTCAGATATTCTAGCTTGGGTCTCGGCACTGGTAGGGGTCCAGTTCCGCAATGAAACTGATGCTGTGATTTACAGGTAGTGGATTACCTAAGGAGCCTGCCAGCGGTGTCCCTGGCCAGACATTCCTGCGGCCGGCGGTAGTTGTGGAATCTGTGATTTCATCTGGCTGGTCTGTGATGGGCTTTCTTTCTTTTCTTCTAAATGCTGAAGAATGTTTCCTTTGTGTCCTAATGGATCATCAACCTTTACCATTCTGGGTGGGAATGAGTTGATCCCTAGAAGAGGGGTTAACAAAGTTCACAAAGGCTCCCCTCTAAGCCATTTAGATTCCAGGCCCTGGCCCTTGGTCACCTGTCCTGGGGCCCCCAAGTGTTCCCTTCTGGCTGATAACCCCAATTTTCACCTCCAGTTCCTGGGCAGGCTATTGCCTTTTAGTGTCACCTTTGTGTCCCTGGGCGGCTCCTTTTCCTTTTGGTCCCTATTACTGTGTGTGAGCACATGGTAGAGAATCTGTTCTCTCTCCCCTCCCTTTGTCTCATTTTAATTAAAAACACCCACTAGCTCCCTACCACTGCTTCCCTTTTCTTGCCCACTGAATGTTAATCTCCCTATGTAGAGATAGTTCACCTTATTCCTACTTGGGGACTTACAGATACCCCCTTTTCCCAAATTTCCTTCTCACTCACCTCTCCCTCCCAACTTTGCCCAGGGAAATCCTCCTTGAATTTTGTGGCTATCACTCACTCTTTGGCCCTAGAATGTAAGGGACTGGACTAAGGTCCTTCCAGCTCTCCATCCATGATGCTCTGGTCTGATTTGCTATTTGCCTTTGGACAAGTGAGCCCCCCCCCCCATTCCTGCTTCAATTACTTCCTCTCTGTATGAGGGGGTAGGGTGGCTTAGATGATCTCAGTGGCTCCTTCCAGCTCTATGATTCTGTAAAACTACTTCAGACTCTGTCCAACCTTTTCCCCATGTCCCACTTTACATAAAAGAAAGCCTTTGTCTTCTACGGAGAGTCTGTCCAGCAGTTCTTCAGGGCTGGCCTCTTCCCCTCCAATGAGAATGCCCTAATGCCACGGAATCCCAAAGAGAGTAAGTTCAGTTGCAGATTCAGAGACAGAGGAGATACAAACCCCAAAATTAGAACCACTCTTAGGAGGGTAGGAAGAACTTTTGCCTTTCTTTGCATCCCCAGTGGTTAGCACAGTGCCTGGCACATAATAGATGCTTAATCGATGTTTGCTGTTTTTCTACAGCTCTTACATTTGTCATTTTTCTTGTTGGCCAGTTTCCCAATCTGATGAATATGAGGTGAAACCTTGGGGTTTCCTTAAGTTTAATAATTAGTCATTTGATGCATTTTTATATGGCTACTGATAGCTTGTATTTTTTCCTTAGAAAACTGTCTTTTTATCCTTTGGCCATTTTTCAAGTAAGAACACTGACCTTTTGAAAAGGAAAAGAAAGGTGTCATGTTATTATTGTAGTCCAGTTTCCCAGACTCTTCTGGTGATCACTTGGGGGACAGCTGTATACTCTGTATGTGAAAGGATGTGACTTCTCTGTTTCTCTCTCCCAGAAATCTCTCTGCCAATCAGGAGTCACATTTCCTGGTATTATCATTATTCATTTGCTCTAGTAAAAAGAGCAATGGATTTGATTAGAAGAGAACTGGGTTTGAATCCCACTTCAGACTCTAGTTTTGAATGGATTAGGAGATCTTTGCAGTAACTTTATTATTCATTCAACTCTCTAGGTCTCAGTTGCTTTACGTGCAAAATTAAGAATAATCTTCACTCATTAAGATGAAAACACTTTGCAAAATGTAAATCAGAGTTCACTTAAGGAAGAAGCATTAATTCACGACCCACTGTGTGCAAAGTTCTGCATTAGGTAATAGGGAATATACAAGATTAGGGGAAAAAATATTACCATGGTCTCATGGAGCTTCTGGTCTACTCTTTGAAGTTTGAGTTTCAAGAGGCTGCTGCATTAAAATATGTATGTACTTCAGTGGGTCTCTGATGTTGTTGTTGTGGACTTTGAATATTAGTGAATTGCAAGTCAGCCACAGTTCCTTATTAAGTATGATTTTTGTGCAACTTCTTCCCCAGATCAACTGAAGATAATCTGCCCCATAGAGAGGCTTTCCTCTGACTTCGGGTTTCATTGATCACCAAATATCACAGGCTCTCAGAGACTCTTCTGAAGAATCCTCAGAGGCAATCTAGCCTAATCTGTATCTAACCAAAAATCCCATCAACAAGAAGTTGGAAATTCTAACAATCTCAATCCCTTACTCTCTCTCATTTTACATATTCAACTAGTTACCAGATGTTGTCATGTCTACCTCTCTCTTAAGTCTTTTCAGATTTTTGTCTCTGCTCACATGGGACTTCTCCTCCTTAGTCCTTGCCTTTTACCTGTCCTGCCTCCAACGCCTCCCTGGCTCTCGTCTCTTCCCTCTTCCATCTCTTCCCTCTTCTATCTCCTCTATTTTTCCCACAGCTGTCAAAAAAGGATTTTCCTAAAGCATTTATCTGACCACTTCCCTTCTTAATGTATTGCATTATTTTTTTCATTCCAGGGGCTCCCAATCACAAATTATGTTGGGCATTTTAGGTTCTTTATAAACCTGCTTCCAACCTATTGCTCTTGCCTTACTAGACAGAACTCCCATTCAAGCACTCTACAAACCAATCAGAAAGGCATTCTTGCTATGTCTCATATGCCAGTCTATTCTTCACTTCAGTTTTTTTGCATGGGTTGTCCTTGATGTCTTAAGTAGTAGGTCCTTATTTCTCTCTCTCTCAGAATAGAATCCCTTGTTTCTCCTAAAATTCTGCTCAAGAATCACCTTCTACATGATCCCATAGCTGCTAGTTCCACCCTCCTCAATTAGCTTGTATTATATATATATAATATATATGTAAACTCTGGCAGAGATATATCATAGATATTTTTATCTTTTCAGATAAAACATATTATTTTTGAGAACAGGGACTAGTTCATTTTTGTTTTTGTATGACCAGAGCTTAGTGCAGGGTAGACATTTTGATTAATACTTATGAATTGATAAATTCATTGATTGAAGAGGAATTCCACTGCTGAAAGGACATTGTACTTTTGGATAGCTCTCAAAATTAAGATTTTCCCCCTTGACATCAAGGCCTCAGTCCAGTTGTTCCCATCGTACTCTAGGGATCCAAGCAGAACAAATCCAATTCCTCTTCCATGTGACAATTGTTCAAACATTTGAAGATGAACATTGTGCCTCTTTTGAGTCTTCTCTTCTCTGGATATATTTTCTTCAACCAGTGCTTATTTGGCACAGCCTTTAAGTCCTTCCCTTTCTTGGTGGCTCTCTATTTCATCAATGTCCTTCCCAAATGGTGCTTCAATTCAGTTCAGTAGGGCAATCTATTGGTCCATGGAAAAAGATCTCACATTTAGAAAAGTTAATATTTAAAGACAAGATATGGTTCTCAGAACCTCTTTTCCCACCTTTCTATAATTCCAGTACTAAAAAGCAAGAGGAGGTTATAAGGACTGAGAACTATCACTTATTTTTCTTTGTTTTGTGGGTTTTCATTGCCAAACCTCCTGTTCTTAGTGAGCCTGGCTGGTTATGAGCCAACAGACCCAGTCTGTCACTGGGATTCAGGTCAAAGCTCTCCTAAAATGGTAGAAACTCTCCGAGTCACAATCACCTCCACAGCACAATGAAGCCATAGAGGAAGACTCTGAAACCATACATATACAACATCTTAGGATTACAGTTGGAGGATTGGGGATGCTTAGCTTGGAGAAGAGGCTCGTGCTCTATCCAAGGACCATTTCCCTCATTCTGTTTTTTTGAGTTCAGGCCAAAAGTGGGGCAGGGGGAGAGAAGCTCTTCTCTCCTGGATCCTGCTAATCTAAAAGTAAAGTGAATATAAAATAAAATATGCAAGGGAGTTAAATATAAGGTCCTTTGGAAGGGTAAGCTTTTTGCAGGAGGTAGTCCTTGGGCTGTCTTTCAAAGAAGGGAGAGTGTCTATGAAGCAGGGATAAGGTGGAAGTGAAGTCCAGGTACAGGAGATGATCAGTGAAAAGAGGAGGAAGAACAGAGAGATCAGTTTAACTGAATCAGCATATGAGAGGGAAATAATTGTCCAATGAGACTGGAAAGCTAGTTGGGGCCAGATTGTATAGAGCTTTAAAAGTCAAATAGAGGAATTTATATTTGATCCTGCAGGCACTAGGAAGCTATTGGAACTGATTGAGGCGGGGGGACACATGGACAGATCTTCACTTAAAAAATTACTTTGACTGTACAATATAGGGTGTACTTGTATGGGGATACACTTGAGGCAGGCAAATCAATTAAAAGGCTATTGAAATAATCTAGGGGAAAGGTGATGGGATCCTTACCTAACTAAGGTAGGTGGTACCTGTGAGTGGAGAAAAAGTCAGAGGAGAGAGATGTTGTGAAGTCAGAAATCATGAGACTGCAGTGAGGAAGATTGAAAAGTTGAGGTTACAAACCTAGGAGATCAGAAAGATAATGATGTTTTTGACAGAGGAAGGTTTGGAGGGAAAGATAATGAGTTCAGTCTTGGACCTACTGAGTTTAACAGAACTTCACATCAAGTTCAAAATGTCCAGCAGGCAAAATTGATGTTGCAGGGATGGGATGCAGCTGTAGATCTGAGATTCTTCTGCCTAGAGATGACAACGAGGGAAGAAGAAATGTTATTGTGAGGTTATCAAAAGAGATAGGGGGAGAAAAGGATCTAGGCCAAAGCTGGGTGATTTAGGAAGGGTGATAAGCCAGCACTGGAGACTGAGAAGTAGTCAGACAGGAAGAGAAGCTGGGGAGAGGGACGTCATAAAAAACCTAGAGAGGAGAGCCATCAGATTTGGCAGTGAAGAGATGATAACTGATAACTTTGGAAAGAATAGTTTTGGTTGAATGGTGGAGTTGAAGCCAGTCTGCAAAGTTGAGAAAATAGAAGTCAGCATAGACAGCTTTTTCCAGTAATTTGGTTGAGAAGGAAGAAGAGACATGGAATGATAGGATCTAGTGAAGGTTTTCATTTTTAAAGGACAAGGGAAATGGACATATATAAAGAAAGTATAGGGAAGAAACCAATAGAAAAGGAGAGACTGAGGCTGGAGATGAGAGGGATTAAAATGTCTATCTGCTTGAGAAGTCAGGAGGTAAAGGTATATAAATAGTAAGAGATATATATTAAGAGGTTGGCTTAGAAAGTAAGGGCCACATGGCTACCATATGAAAAAATGTTCTAAATCATGATTAGAGAATTTCAAATTAAGACAATTGAGAATATCACCTGGCATCTCTCAGATTGGCTAAGATGACAGGAAAAGAGGAGTGTTGGAATGTGGGAAAACTGGGACACTAACGAATTGTTGAAGTTGTCAACTGATCCAATCCATTCTGGAGAGCAATCTAGAACTATCCCCAAAGCTTTATCAAACTATGCATAACCTTTGGCCCAGCAGTGTTTCTACTGGGTCTGTATCCCAAGGAGATAAAGGAGGGAAAGGGACCCCACATGTACAAAAATGTTTGTAGTGAATCTTTTTGTAGTGGCAAGTAACTGGAAACAGTGGATGCCCACCAGTTGGGGAATGACTGAATAAGTTATGATATATGTATGTAATAGAATATTATTGTTTTATAAAAAATGAGGGATTGGCTAATTTCAAAAAAGCCTGAAAAGTCTTATATGAACTGATGCTGAGTCCTGTGAACATTTACATAGTAACAAGATTATGTGATGATCACCTGTGAGGGAACTGGCTCTTTTCAAAGCAGTTCCAATAGACTTGGGAAGAAAAATGTCTCACATGGATCAAAATTAATATTTTCAACTTTTGGGGGGGTTGTATTTTCTGTTTTTCCTTTCTGATTTTTCTTGCATATCATGAAAAATATGGAATTATGTTTAAAAGAATTGCATGGATTTAATCTATAGATTCCTTGTTATCTTGTGGAGGGATGAAGTAATCAAGAAAAATTCAGAACACAAAGTTGTTTCAATAATGAAAGTTGAAAACTAGCTCTACATGTATTTGGAAAAAATACTATTTAAAAAAGGAAATAAGGGCCACCTGTTTGTCAAATATTAGAGAAAGGAGAGAGTGAAATATGATATCAAAGAGTTTTGAGATGAAAAAAATGAGAGAAGAAGGATCTTGTTCAATGACCTGTGGGTCATTGTGGGTTTTTTTTTTTTTTTTTTTTTTTTTTTTTTTTTTTTTTTAAGCAGCGATGTGTCCTGCTGGGGTAAGTCATCTTTATACATGTTACTGTCCTCTCTTTTTTGAGACCAGTGGAAGAATTTCCATTTCTTCTTCCCTCAGTCAATTATTTTATTTCAGCCTGAGCTAATGGTTAGTCAAGGAACAACTCCTTTGTCAACAATCTCCTTTCCCTACCGTCCAAGACATAATTAAAAAATTGTGAGTTCTCTATTTTTGGGTCAAAATGTGAAGATTAGAGAAAATGAATTTGGGGTCATTTTCAATTGGGGGGAGATGCTTTATACCATATCATTGCAATGCTATTATGACTAAGAAAATCTCAACAAATTCAGCCTTGTTCCCATATTGGGACTTAAGATCATTGTACACTATACTATTTTACACAAAGATAGGAAAAGTTATAAACATGTCACACTTAGTAAAAAAATTTATTTTATGAATTTGCAAATACTCTGAATTTTTCCATGGAGGCTGAATTTAAATTCTAGCACTTCCACTAACTACCTGAAGGAAAATCACTGGGCATCAGTTGATCTTTCAGATAAGAGTTGGACTAAATGATACTAAGGTCTTTCGAAAGCTCTCCCCTCCTGCACCAAGGAATATATTTTAATATGTGAATGATGGAGCATGTCAACTTGTTGCTTCTAGTGCAGCACACTCTAGCCCTGGTGTGATACAGGAGAAAAGAGCAGTGATTCCTGGGTAAGAAGTCCTTCAGAGCTCTTTTCTGAAGCTTATTCCTAGTTTGACCTTGGGAAGTCCCTTAACCTAGCGGTTCCTAATTCTCACTTTGAAGAGGGAGGGAGTGGAACCAGGTGGCTTCTGGGTGTGGTCCTTCGCAGTTCTACGACTCTCACTTGGAATTCTTGAGTCTTTCAGACGAGTCTCTGAAGGGAACGTCAGAGAGGATTTCTAATTCTTTAGGTCCTCCTCCCCCCTCCCCCAAGGGCAATGAAGCAGGTCCAGAATTTGGACCCCCTTAGGTTTAAATGACCACAGCGAGGTTAGGGTGACTTTTGAGAATTTTCTAGATGATAAAGGCTTGTATTCCCATCCAACCTGCCCTTCCTGACTGCATTATGGGTTTAGTTTCACAACATGGTAATGAGTCCATCCAGCCCTCTTGAATCATTTATAGGGATTTTCATTTTCTGTACCTTTTAAAATTATTTTTTTTCTGACTTTTCATGCTATGTGTATATATATATATATATATATATATATATATATATATATATATATATATATATATATATATATATTTTTTTTTTTATAAAGCCCAAGGACCAGAACTTTTACACTCTCTCCATATTTTGATTTCAGTTCTCAGAACTTCCTATTTGGAAGAAGCACAACCTGATTTTGCAGCCCACACAGGAGTAAGTAAACACTTGAATAAAGCTTCCTCCACGGATCTCCAAGCACCCCCAGGGAAAGGGGAAAGTGGTGAAAGTGTAGGGCGAGGAGGGATTGACTCTTCCGGGGACAAAGTGAAGGAGGGCGGCGGGGCTCGGCCCGCGGCGGTCCGGCCGGCCAAGCCTCGGGACCTGTGCAGTCCGGGCCGGGCGCTGACCTCCCGGGGGAGCCGCATTGTTAATCAGCGCCGGGAAAAGGCTCTCCGGGCGGGACGACCCCCCGCGGCCGTGGGCTTCTCGGGGCTCCGGCCATTGTTGTGGCGGCAGGCGGGGTCCTCCTGCGGGGGCCCGGGCTCTCCCGGCTCCGCCCCCTCCCTCCGGGGGGTTCCGGGGCAGTTAGGGGCCCGGGGGCGGGGCCGGCGCCCCGCCAGGCGCTCCGTGGCCCCGCCCGTCCCGCGCCGCGCCGGGGTCCGTGGGAGGTGGGGGCGAGGGTCGCGGCCGCCGAGTCGAGGCGACCAGCGCCGCCTCCTCGTCCTCCGCCGCCGCCGCCGCCGCCGCCGCTGCCCTACTTCACTCGAGTTTAGTTTCACTCACTTTACATCCGGGTTTTTTCCCTAGGCAATGGGGGCCGCAGCACACCCCGTTCCTTAGGCAAAGTGAAATAAATTCGCCGCACCGCCCCGACAAGTAGTCCGCCCGAGCGCTGCCGTTAGGCCTCCTCCTCCTCGGCCTCCTGGCCCGGCCCGGCCCGGCCCAGGCTCAGGCCCAGGCCCAGGCGAGGCCAGGCAGGGAGAGGAGGGGGAGGCCCCCGCGCCCCCGAGCCCCGCGCCCCGCTCTCGGCCCGCTCCCTCCAGCTCCTTCTCACTCTCCCGAGCGGCGGCAGCGGCGCACGGACGCGCGCACGACGGCGGCGCGCACGGCAGCGGCACGGGGCCGCGCGGCGGGCTCCCGAGCGAGCGAGTGTGCCTGGGCCTGGGCCTGGGCCTGGGCGGAGGGATCCCCGGGCTGAGGCGGCGGAGGTGCTGCGGCCCGGGGCCGGGTGGTGAATGGGCTGGTGGTGCTCGCTGCTGCTGCTGCTGCTGCTGCTGGGAGGAGGAGGAGGAGGAGGAGGAGAAGGAGTGGGGGGGAGGAGGAAGAAGAAGAAGAAGAGTTGGGCTGCTTGGTCTCTCTCAGTTTGTCTGCCGCTGCTCGGGTTCTCCTCCGCCCGCCCCCTCCTCTCACTTCGGCCCCGGGCCTCTGTGAGAGTGAGTCTCCAGAAGGAGGAGGAGGAGGAGGAGGAAGAGGAGGGGGAGGAGGAGGAGGAGGAGGAGGAGGAGGAGGAGGAGGAGGAGGAGGAGGAGGCTGCCGTCCCTCCCCTCGCGGCCCCCTCCTCCCCACCCCCTGCCTGGGGAAGCGGAGGAAAGAAACAGCCCAGAGAGAGGAGTGAGGGAGTGAGTGAGGGAGTGAGAGTGAGGGAGAAGAGAGGAGGAGGAGGAGGGAGGGGGGGCAGCCTCCCATCTTAACACACTCGAGTATATTCAAAAAGTGAGAGGCCCCGAGCAGCAGCAGCAGCAGCTCCAGCTCCAGCTCCAGCTCCAGCTCCAGCTCCAGCAGCAGCAGCAGCAGCAGCAGCAGCAGCAGCAGCTCCAGCGCCTTCCTTCCCTCCCTCCCTCCTTCCTTGCTTCCCTCCCTCCCTCCCTCTCTCCCCATGAAGAAGAGTCCCCTCCTCCTCCTCCTCCTCCTCCTCCTCCTGCTGCTTCTTCTGCTCAGAGTTCCTGCCTCCAGCTGCCAGGGGGACAGCCAGCCAGCAGCAGGAGGGTGCAGTATCCCAGCTTTTCCATTCTCTCTTCTTCTTCTTCTCACTCTGCTCTGCTTTTTTTTTTTTTTTTTTTTCCTGGAGTAGCTGTTTCTCCTCCCTCCTCCCTCCTCGCTCTCCCCTCCTCTCTCTGTCTCTGTCTCTCTGTCTTGTCTCTGGTGTTCGTCTTAGGGAGATGCAGGGGCTGCTTGCTGGGAGTTTGTTGGGGTGGTGAGGGGGAGGGGAGGGGATGGAGCAGGGAGGGAGGAGAGGAGAGGAGGGGGGGCTCTTGTCAGGGCCCCTGGAGTCAACTTGGGATTTCAGGAAGAACTTCCCCGGGGGGGCGCCCCTCTCGGTGTCCTTCCTCTCCTCCACCGCCCCCCCCAAAGACAATGGAAAAATCTTGTCTATTTCCCCAGCCCCCCTCCCTCCCCTCCCCTCCCCCCCAGGATGAATTGGAAGTAAGTTTATGAGCAGCCTGGGGAGCGGGGGAGCTGCGGGCAGGGCCGCCGAGGGAGGGGGCTGGCCCCCCGCGCGGGGGGAGGAGCCCGGCCGTGGGGGGGGTCACGTTGTCCTGGGGGGCGGGGGGTGCCGGCGAGCTTCATTCTCTGCCCTTTGGTTTCCCCCCGGCTGATGATTGTTTCCTTTTCTCTCCCATTCTCCTCCCTCCCTCGATTGGAGGGGGGAAGTTTGGAGGAGGAGGAGGATGGGGACCATTTTTTTTTTTTTTTTTTTTTTTTTTGGAAAACCATCTTGTTTGGCGGCCGAGAGATCTGGTTCAAAAAAAAAAAAAAAAAAAAAAAAGCTGCGGCTGCTGACGCCGTCGGGCTCGCGTGTGTGTGAGTGTGCGAGTGTGAGTGTGCGCGCGTGTGAGTGAGTGTGAGCGAGAGTGTTGGTGCATTTGTCTTTGGGGGCCGGGGCCGCGGCGCTGGGGAAATTCCGCTCCGTATTCTTCTTGGGCAACTTGTTATTCCGAAGAGTGAGCCTGCACCCCTCACCCGGGGCCGGCCTCCCCGCAGCCCCGCGCACGCACGCACGCACCCGCGCGCGGACCGCACAGACTCGGAGCCCCCCGCCGCCGGGGGAGGGGGCGGGGGAGGGGCCGCGCGGGCAGCCCCCGCCCCGCGGCGCCCGCACTTGGCACCACTTCTTTCTCGCCATCCCCGGGCTCGCTCTTTATGCTGCCCGCCGGGTCGGGCCGGGCCGGGCCGCGGGGGCCCTCGGGCCGGGGGGCGGGGGCGCTCCATCCAAGTGCCCCCGCCCCCTCCCCTCTTCCCGGGCCGCGGTGGGGGGCGGGAGCCCGCGGGGTCCTGAGGAGTTAGTTGTGGGGCTGAGGGCACGCCGGCGGGCGGGCGGCGGGGGAGGAGGGCTTGTTTTCTCGGGTGAATCCGTGTCATCACATCCTGATCAGATGTGGAAATATTCTTTGTTTGGGTCCCCAACTAGCGGGGCTCCTCCTGCGCGGCCCCCGGGCGGGGGGGGGGGGTCGGTGCCGGCCTTGACGCTGAACTTGGGGCCGCTTTTCGTGGGGCCCGCTGCTCCCCTCCCCGGGCTCCCGCCGAGGCCGCCGACACCGGGGAACTTAGCCGGGCTGGGGCCTGGGAGAGGGTCTGAGTCATGTTCGGCCCAAGGGGAGGCTGAGCTCCATTGTAACTCACGGAATTCCCGTTGTGTTGTTTTCTGCCCTGTAGGGAGAACTTGCCCGGGTGCACGCTGCCGAGCCGCCCGAGGGGGACAAGGTGGGACTCCTTTCTCGTGGTTGTACGGCCCTCTCCTGGAGCATCTGGGGTGGCTGGGACTGGGGCTCTGCAGCAGGAAGGGGAGGGGGCTCTGCAGCACTTGCACCTTTAGCTTCAATCTGTTCCCTCTGGACACAGAAAATAAATGGGTCAGCTTCAGAAAGCAAAAGGAGCCCGGGATTTGTTATTGTTATTATTATTTTAAGTTTTATGGTTCGGGCCGCAGAATTGTAGGGAACTATTACTCCGTTTGTTGAAAATACTATAATTTATTTAAAAATCTGATATTCCTCCTTAGTGTTGTTCACTGAAAATCTTCGTGGTGGGCCTAAAACTGATTTGTTACTCACTGCTTAAGGTCCCACGAAAACAGCTTACATCCTGGGCATGCTTCTGCTGAAAGAGCTCGGTGCAGCTGAACTCGTGGGCATCCATGAAATTGCTGTCCTGGAGACAGCTCCAGACCTTCTGAGAGTGGTTTAAAAACTACAACCCCCAACTAGCACAGCAAACAGACTCGCCAGGAGCATCTGGGCTTTGGTTTTTTCTTGTGATGATCATGAAGTTGCGATTTGCCCGGTGTTACCAGTGAGGCCCTCTCCCAAGAGCATCTTCTCCTTGAGTTTGTAAAAGTTAGGGGCGGGAGAAGCAGAAAAGGACTCAGAAAAGGCTGCCTTCTTTTTCAGATTTCATGGCCCTGGAGGTAAAGGACTTCTGAGAAGAGAGCTCCACGGGCCCCTCCAGACGCCTCAGTGCTGAAGTGGTCCTTTTCCTTTCCTGCCCATCCTCCCTGCTGCCGCCCTGTACTCATCCATGTGGGTCACTGCTTCCCAGATAGATGCCCACTCGGCTCTTGTGGACAGCTCTCAATTCTGCCCAGTAGGAGGTGCTGCAGCGACAGAAGGCCATTCTGCTGAATTTTGAGTTTGGGTTTTACCCCTCCTTCCATCATCTGGCCCAAAGCAGTGACAGGTTAACATTCAACTCAGAGTTCCAGGAGTGCCTTCAGTAAGTCCCTTTACGATTCTGTTTGTGAGTGGGCCCAGGCCGTGGTGGAATGGCCTTTGTCGTGGGAGGGCCGGAGGAAGGAGGGCCGCTTCCCACCTGTGTACGTCCCGTGGTTTCCGTTCTTGAGGCCTCGATGGAGTTGGGGCACTGAGCCCCCGTGGCATTGTTTGCAGAGGACATAGAAATAGTTCACTTTGGGGTCCTCAAACTTGGGATCAGCCATTTCCTCCTAGCAGCGTTGGCGTTTGAAGCCTGCTAGTGCTTCTCTTGTGATATTTCTGCTAGCGGACCGCAGGGCCCTGTAGTTTGGAATCGGTTACGGTAGCGTGCGGTAGATATTCCAGCCTCTTTCGGACGGGGTTTGGTTTTCCAGGTTGTTGGAGAGGGATCTAAGTCACCATTTGATATGCTGGACACGAAGGAGCTGTTTAGTGCAGGGACGGTTTACCTCTTTGTGTTGGCGATTCTTCCACATTCAGTCAGCCTGCCCCAGTGGGGCTAAGTCATTGCAGATGTTGTTCACAGTGGGGCTTATGGACAGAACTGGGCTACGGGGGAGAGGGGCCACTTGAACCGCTGCCTAGTGTTCAGAGCATGTGGTCTTAAACTCCTCATGTTTCAGGTGAATTCCTAGCTTTGGAAGCTTGCTGCCGTTGCTCAGGAGGTCCTCCACAAAACTTCTTAAAAACTTAAAATGTTTGTGAAGCTTTTTGGAAGTTACATCGCCTAAATTCCTAGATAGACAATTTTTAAAGTTTGAAACTGAACTAAGACTTCTGGGACACCTGTACTTTATAGCTGTCATACTTGGTGACAAACTGCCATGTGGTCGGCTGATTGTCTCTTTGGAAAGGAAAGTTGGAGCCAAGTCTCTACTGGTTCAGAAGAGAACAATTACAAGGGAGAGCAGGAGCCTAGCTGGGTAGGGGAAATTTCAGAGACTTTGCTGTGTGTGGCTGGTTTTGTTTTTGTTTTTTAAGATATTTGTTTTAAAAAAGCTTCCGGTGTATTTTTCTAGTTAAAAAATGCTTGTCACTTTCTTTTTGGAGTTCAGCGGTGAAATCTTTTCCCCTTATTAAAATTTCCTTTTCCTTTTTCCCCCTCTAAAAAGAACTATGAGAGCACGTGCACTCTCAGTTTGTTGTGGCAGAAAGTGCTTTGTAAACCTTAGGATGCTGCCCCTGTGCATCATGGGGAGGGATTGCTCTCGCTGTGACTATAGGTCCTCTGATTTGGGATTGTTGATCTCTGGTGGCAGAGTAACCCTGGATTTTAGGGAGTCTGGGCAGCCTTTGCTGCTCTTCCATTCTTTCTAATGTGCACACTAGCAAGAGAAACCACCCTGAGGCTTGTAAAAGCATTTTCAATGTCACCTTGAATTGTGATTTGCCCAGAACTTTTCAAAAAACTCTCGACAGAAACTTTCAAGCTTGTTTTAAAAACCAAAATAGTCTGTTATGTTTGTGTTTGAGATTTTTTGGTTTTGTTTTGTTTTGGAAGGAAGTAAGAAATAAATACCTGTCTGAATCAGGGGGGAAACCTGTACATTTTTTTCCTTTTTAAAATGTTTTTGAAGAGAAATAACTTTAAATTAGTTTAAAGTCGAAAGCTTTGAACTTTGTGGTTTTCTCTGTGGGCCAAAGTTACTAAGTTTAAAAACTTTTTGCAAATAAAAGCAGTTATGTATCAGTATACATGAGAATATGTAAAAGTTCTGTTTAATAAGTTTTCATATTAGAAAACTTTACCAGGTGGAGAAAATGTTCTTTTTAAAGGTAAAAAACAAAATTAAATTTCCCTTGTCAGTTATCATGGTCATTTTGAAAGACTGGCCAACTTAATCTATTTTATCTTCAGTTCTGTATTGTCTTGTAGTGTTTTCATTTAATTATTATTCCAGGAGAAAAATAGAAGCCACTGAAGTTTCAATCCTAGGATTTTTTTATAGAATTCCTTTTTATCCTAACTATGGCTAGATTTGCTTTTCCTCTATGTAATTGAATCTACAGGTTAGTTTTTAGAGAGCTGTGTGACCTCTTCAGGAACTTCTATTTTACGAATACTTTAAAACTCCAAAATGTATTTTGTTGTTATCAACTTTATCAGAGGTTTGGGGCTTTTTTTTTCTGCTTTGAGAATTCATAGAAGGAATATAGTAACACTGTATGTAGTTTATTATAAAAATAATAATTTCTCAAAATAGCGTTTTTTTTTTTCCTTTGTATATTTTTCTGTCATGGTATTTTGTAAAGCCTTCCTATTCTTGTGAGGTATGGAGCCGTTATTTGGATAGTTTTCCTCTGTATAGAAATGCTGACCTATAATTTTTAGACTAATTTTTAAATTACTCTTTTATCAGCTCAGTAATCTTAAAGAAGGGGTGGTGATCCAGATGTTATAACCGAGCTGTTTAATTCATTATCTTTGTGTCTGTACCCCACAGTTCCAAGTTGGAAAGTGAACGCAATCTCATTCTTCCTTAACCCCTAGACTTTGGAAGTTTTCTTTTAAAAAATAGCTAGTTAGCCCTCTGAAAAGTATTCCAGGCCTCTGACTTGGAACTTGTGATGGAAGTATTTCTGTTGCAGAATCCTTTTCAGAGTAAACTGCTTCATAGGGTGAGAGAAGGGGGATGGGGCCTAACAGGTGGGTGATCTGGGCTTTGTTTTGTCATTGTTTGGGGGGGAAATCACTTAAACACAGGAGCCAGAAACATAGGTTTTATTTTATTGTATCAGCTGCTTTGAGAATACAAACTGTCAGTACTTGAGGAGAAGGAGCGGCAGAAAAGAATTGATTTTTTTTCCTCTTCTGCAGATCCAAGTATTGTTAACCATGTGCATCTCTGAAGCATCCTACTTAGAAACTAAGCAGCAGTTGATCTGTTCAGTCAGTTAACCATCAAAACCGGCAACTGTGTTTTTAAAACTCAAACTTAAAAATAATCATAATCATCTCTGGATAAACTGGGGGATGGTAACCATAGCAACCACTGTCTTAGGCCTTCTGGACAGGGGTTTAGTTATATTGATGAAGCTTCAGACTCTTTGGTAGCCAGCTGTAGTCACTTGTGTGGGGAAATGGGGGCCTGGCTGCTTTGGGTGACTGGAGTTGAATTGGATCATATCTATAGGCTAGGTTACCTTTTTCTTTTAAAACTTTCACGAGCTCCATCCCATTGCCTGTTCGTAGAGGTGCTGCTGTCCATAAGAACTGCGTGGGGCCTCCTGCCTCAAATTTTACTTGGCTTCACAATAGTTGTGGCTGTTGGGCTTCACCACGTGGAGTTTCTGTTTTTATTTTTTGTTCTGTTGTTGAGAATTGAGCTGGGTGGGACCCGTGCTGTGTGATTGGGGTCAGGAATTCCCTTTGTGGAAGTTACCCGGTGTTGATTTTGTATGGATATAAATAGACACGTGTTGTTTCTCTTCATAGAAGGTGAGCTCTGAGGAGGACTGTTTCTTTTGTGCCTTCAGCAGCTGTCCCAAGGCCTGGTCTGGATCACAACAGCTTAATAAGTGGTCCTGGATTGATTAATTATGGCTTCCCTTGGCCTGGGTGGTTGGAAGGCACTGGGAGGTTATGTGGAAGGTGGGGGGCAAAGGGCACGGCCTTGGGCTTTTCTGAATCTGAAGCCAGCTCTATTCACCAGGCTTGGTCATTTTTTTTTTTTTTTGGAGGGGGGAAAATGCAGTAATTGTATGATTTATGTATCTTTTGGGGCCATAATCCCCATAGTCAGCAAACAGTACTTTTTTTTTCAAAAGTTAATTTTCAGATTGACCAAGTTGTAAGCTGCTGTGTTTTGGACTTTGAAGGGAGGAAAAAAAATCCAGAAACTTAGAACATTATCTGTTCTTTTTACTTGGAACATTATTCCCATATGCTTATTTCCACACTATTTTGTATGTGAAAATACGCTGATCTGGCTACCGGGTTTTACAGGTTGTGTTGAAGGTATTCTCTAAGATACCCCAGAAAAGGAACGGAGTAGTCCCTTCTGACTGGATGTTGTAAAGCCTTGAAAGATGGTCCTGAGTTTCTTGAACTTCAAGTAGGATGCCACAGCCTGTGTACTACAAGTCCCAGGATGCAATGCAACTTCTTATTTGTCATCTGATGAGAGCACTGCATGCTGGGATTTGTAGTTAGTGCAAACTGCTTATGCCACTCTTCTCACATTGTATTTTGTTGAATGAAAATTGGGACCAAATCGAGGTTCTTTGAAAAGCAATAAGAACTTTCAGTTGAGTGAACTTTGATTGTTATTATTTTATACATGAAAAGATCACACTTCACACAAGGAATATTTAAAAATAGCGTTTTCTTTAGTTTCAGATTACCTTGATTTTTATGAGCTTCTTTGAAAATTTGAAAGTACAGATCCAAGGGCTTTTTTTTGTTTTGTTTTAGGGCCTTTGGGCTCTACAGGCTTCATTTTAAGTGTGCCCCAGAGTTCCGCCTGAGGTTCTTATTAAATGCTTTTTTTGAGTTTAAGATAGTATGGATTGGCCTGGAATGAGGGGGTCTGTGTCTTGTCTTGCAGGGCCCTATACCTGGCAGTTTCCTCCTTTAGAGTGATGATGGTGTCATCGCCTGGTAGTTAAAGATGAACCAAAACCTTTTGGCTCGCCAAGATTCAAGTAGGCAGTTCCATGTTTTTTTGTGTAATAATAGTAGATGTAGTAGTAGGTGGCAATACACATTGTTGGAAGGGATTAAAATGGTATCTGCAGTCATGGAAATCTAAGCCCATTTGATCTGAATGTTAGCCATGGTGGTGATGGAGGATGCTTGGTTTTGTGTTTACATGTCTAAATTTTAAGTTTGGCTGCCTTTGAAGTGGTCCGGCTTTTCTATCTCATTAAAAGCAATATTTTAAATACAAAATTGGTATACAGACCTTGGAGTCAGAGGTCTTGGGTTCAAATCTTGCTTCCCTCTCTTACTACCATTTACGTTTAAATGTTTCTAAAAAGAGGAGTTTGGAATAAATGGCTTCTCAAGGCCCTTCTAGCTCTAAATCTATGATTCTGTGATTTGATTAAATATGCAGAGCATTTTGTGTAAAATAGTAAAGAATTATGCAAATGTAAATTTGATCACAATTTATCATCAGAAACCTAGTTGACAATAGCTATAGCTTGGGAGTAAAATCCTGGAAGAGTCCCAATGTGGATTTTTTTTTGAAGTCCCAGAGGTGAAAGAACCCTGATTATAACAAAGTTCAACTTGGTAATGATTTTACAGATGAGAGACAGAGATCCACAGAGGTTGTGACTTCTGCAAGATTTTCCACCACATAGTAATGGAGGGGCCGGGGCCAGAACTCATTCCTCTTGACATCCCGTCAGTCAGTTCTTTGCTTACTCTGAGGAGTTAAGAAAGTTTAGACTGGACTAGTGTGGGAATCTGTTTTGTTTGATTACAGTTATTTGGTACAAGGGGACAGGGAGAGTTGGATGACCATGATTTATAGGGGAAGTGATCGTGATGGAAAAATAAGAAATTTGAAAAGAGGAAAGAGCATCAGTGACATTTGTACAATTTACAGAAGAGAAAAGTTCAGAAGGGGACACAGACCAGCAGGACAGGGGTAGTATTACCCATTAAACTTAATATATACTTTTAAGAAAAGTCCTAATAGAAATTCATATATAATATTCTTTTCTTGTTTTTATAGAGATACGTTCATCTTCGAATTATGCCAAATTTATTATAAAAAAGCATATTGCCATATAGAATATGATCTGCCTTCCAAATTAAAAAAAATTTACTAACCTTTTCCTACCTTCCTAGTATAATAGTATATTATAATAATATAACAAGCATAGATGCCAGAAAGGCCTTGAATTCAAATCCTCCTACACTTAATGGCTGTATGAGCCTTGGGCGGTTTGTTTATCTTGGACTCAGTTTCCTCATTTGTTCAAATATGGGGAGTTGAACTTAATAACCTTTCTTAATTAAATTAATTATTATATGTATTTTAGTTGTGATAATATATTGTATAAATTAAAATTTTATGACCCATAGTAACTAATGGGAAGGAGCAGAGTCATGTGTCCAGGGGTTTTATATAGTACTTGTTTCTTTTTTTTCCCCTATGCTTTGTTTTAGATATCTTCCAATTTCTTTTTATTATTATTATTATTTTTTCTTCCAATTTCTTTTAAGCCCTTTGTACCTGAATCTTATTTGTGTGATTGGTGTAGTCCTGGGCTAATGTTTTTTTAATCTTCAAGGGAACCCAATTAGAGTCATCCAATTTCTCCCCTCCATTTCATATATGAGGAAACAGACTTTTGTCTATGCCTAGTAATTTGTGTAAGGAACCTGTTTGGAGGTGTTTCCTGCCTGCTTGGTTCATTTCTGTCCTAACCTTATTTTCTCTGCTCCTTGTGTAGAGTTCATAGAATATTGGAGCTGAGAGCTACCGTGTGGATTTGAGAGCAAAATTGTGCCTTTAGTAGCAATTATTTGAATACTTATTTACACAATAAGCCTACTGTAATACCAGGAACCTTTTCTTCCATAAATAATGGGGGTTAGAATAGTCTTAATGTGCACGTTAGACACAAAACACTCCTTTGGAGGTGTTGAAAGTTTATTGTATCTGAGCTGACGTCTGCCATCCCATCATTAATTCTATAGTTATCTTTTTTCAGTTCAATAATAAAAAGAGATGAAAGAGTTTTTTTGTTTTTTACAAAAAAAAAAACAACAACAACAACAAAAAAAAACATAGGGTTAGATTCTGGAAAGATAAAATCAGATTTTAATTGTGACCAGTGCAAGAAGAGTGTGATCTAGCAATTTCTCTCACTCATACCTTCTCAAAGTTTTTAATCCACTGTCACCTGTGTTGATAAGAATGATAAGCACATGGGAGGAGGGCTTCAAGCATAGAGTTTCTGGATTCTTACTGAAATCCTTGAGGTTAGTGTACATTGATGCTACAAAAAGTCCTGATTTGATAGGCTGAATCAAGTCTAGGTAGAAACATGCCATTCATTTTATATTAATTTGAAATTTGAAGAAATGATAGGTTCAAAATTAATGTTCTTCCCCCAGTGACTTTTCAGAAAAGCTTATTTGTAAATGGAGCTGGCCCATTTAAAATAGGCCCCCTTCAAAGAATCATAGGGGTTGTGTTAGGTTGCTTTTTTTTTTTTTTTCACAGTAATTAATTTCATGACTTATATAAAATTTTTTTAAAGCCTTCTCTTTGTGTTTTAACTTAATCTTTGAATTCTGGTCACACAAATATGTCTTATTGAACAAACCATTTAGATGCCGAGCTTTAATGTTTGCAAAGTTGGGAACAGTATTTTTTTCTTTGTAGTTTAATGCTATTTGTCATGTTATGTGTATTGTAGTCTTCAGTGTTCTCTGCTGGGATACTCAGGCTGAAACCTTTAAATTACTAAAAAGTTTTTCAGTTCCTGGAAATTAGCTCAGACATTAAAAATATGATAGTTTCCTCTATCAGCTTCGTTGAAGCTGGAGAACAAATGTTGACAAGAGATTAGAAATTTTACTTTTTGAATTGTCCAAATAGGGTGTGGACTTCCTCGGTTCCTTGTTCAACTAGAAAACTTGATTTGCCAATATTTTAGGGGTTATTTAAGTTCCAATTACCTGCCTTTTTGTGTGGTTGGAGCTTCAGGAAAAACTTGTAGTTGTCTTTGGAGATTGTTAAGTCCAGACAAATAAGGGCTTGTAAGCAAAGCTTTAATGTTGTGTAGTATTTGCTGGTGGACTTTTTTTCTCCCTTCTTATTAATAATATCACACGGCATTAACATTCCCTTTACTATGGTTACGTGTTCTGAATTTTTTGGGTGCGAGTGTGACTTGAGCTGTTCTTTATTTTTAAACTTTATAAGTTGGGGTATGTGATTTCAGAATTAAATTTTAATGCTTCATTAGCACTCAACCTCGTAACCTATCAAGTAATGAATGAATGTAGAATGTGGTTGCAAATATTTTTTTCTCTGTTGTGCTCATAGATTTTCTTCATATGTACCTGTTGTGTGTTGACTGATGTATTTAAATATTTTTTAAACATTTATAAAAGTTAATAATTTGCTTTTGAAAAGCAAAAACATCCTTACAATTTTTGGACTTAACAAAAACAAAAGTTTTTTCCCCTCCAAGTCGGCTAGCAATATAGGCACTTTTCAAATTGTATTATCTTATTGGTCAAATACTTAGATGCCTGTAAATTGGCATTATTTGACAAAAGAAGGCAAAGCTCAAGGTCTTCAGGTTCAGAACAGAGAACTCTTTGGAGTTCTGATTTGTGGCTGAGGTGAACCTTCCAAGTTTTTAGAATGTATCTATCCTTCATTAACTCAAAAGATCTTATGACTCTCTTCTGGTCCCACACTTACTAAATTAATGAGAGTTCACATTTCTGCAGGATTTTACAGGATACAGAGTGCTTTTTTTCACAGCCATGAAAACTAAGTAGTTTACAGAAGAGGGAAACTGAGTCAGAGAGGTACAGATACCTCCCCATTATAGGGGCTCTCTTCCCCACCACAGGGACATGATCCTGTGCTGTCTACTGTGGGGTTCTTCATCATTTTAGGACTTTGGAGAGCTTCTGCAGCTGGGGCATGGCAAGGAATAGAGTCTAGAAGTCATGGGCAGTTTTTAAAAAAATCTTATTTCCCTTCCATTTCAAAGAAATAAAAGTTTTGATCTCCATAGTACCTTTCTTTCTAAGAGTTTGAACCATGGAGGCAAAATTTCGTCATCCTCCCTCCTGAGTAAGGAATTCTCCAGGGTAGTGTCACGACTGGAGAAATTGAGGTACCCAGATAAGCAGGAGAGGGTTCCCAGGTTGGTCTCAGTGTCATCTCCCGACAGCCTTCGCTTGCTTCTTTCATTCCCATCTTGCCCAAGCAGCCTTCTTGTGGAATTGTTTGGACTCTGCTACTTTCCCACTCAACCTTCAGAGACTCCCTGTTGCCAAGGATAAAATACAGGACTCCTCAGCCTGGCATGGCAGACTTTCCAGTTGACCTTTTGAGACTTAGTTTCCCTCAATCCCCTTCCAACTACCTGGAGATGCTAGGAGAACTCTGATCTGTGCCATCCTCCGAGCTCAGCCCGCAGAGCTCTTGGGCTGGATGGGCCTTCTGTGGAGCTCGGGCCTCGTGGGCCACCACCTTTTTGGAGCTTTGCTTCCTCCCTGAGAGTGTTCCAGAGAGGGCTGTGGCCAGTCCTGGGTCTTCAGCCCCCAAGCTTGCATAAAGTGGGCAGGGCATTCCTGCTCTTGGGTTTGTTTGGCACGAGGCCTTCCAGGCTTCTCCGGGATGACACTGGTTCTTGCGATATTTCCCCCTTTAAAATAGTAAATAAAAACCCTGGATGGAGCGCAGGGGCTTTTTGGGGTGTTCATTTCCTCTGTTTGGCTCCATCATTTATTTCTCCACCACGGCTTTATCCCAGGGGTATTCTTGACTGTTAAACCACTAGCCAGTACTTATTGGTTCTGTCAGTATCTTTCAGGCCCCACAGTGTTCTCTGGCCAAATTAAGTTGGGAATCACTGTTCTAAGACTCTTTTGCCTGCCTTTAAACACAGTGGAAAAGGCATAGTAGGCAGCTCTGGTGACAGCAGGAGGACAATTGCTACAAGCTTCAAGGCTTTAAGTTGCCGGGAGCCTTTGGGGCTTTCTGTGTTTTAAAGAAGCAGCCTCTATTTCTGTGCAGGGGGAGAAGTGGGGGGTGGGAGGGGCAGGAGGGGAGAGGAGGGAGGAGGAGGCCTGGGTAGGCCTTAGCTTAAAGGAGACATCCTCATTGTTTTCTGTGGGGTCCGACCCAGGGAGGAAGCAGCCCCCTTCTCTCCCCCTTCAGGAAGAGAGCACGGGATAGCTCGGTAAGCGTCTTCTCCCAGCGTGATGTGACGTAGCACGCATGTTAAATGGAGGTGCTGGTAGTTGGCTTGTGTGCTGCAGCAGTTCTGAGAATGTCCTCAAATCCTGCTTGTGCTCACCTCGAGAGCTTGGTCAGTCTGAGTTCCTGGCATCTTTCTTATTCCATGAAGATCAAACTTCCTACCTTTGGATTATCCTATTAGTGTCCAGTTATACGCACCCCCACCCCCACCCCCGTTCCCATCCTCCCAACACCTTGTAGTCGCCTTCTTTCTGTGGAAGACTGAAGCCTTTAACTTATCTGGACTTGCAACTAAGGATCCCATGAAAACCTTTGTGCTGTTTATTTCTTTTATTTAATCTATATGCAAAGCATATTGTAATTATTGTTGTTAGAGGGTTTTAAGCTGCTGATCTTTTTTTGAGTGGGCCTTTGTGCTCAGGGGAGATTAGGAATGCCAAATTGACAACCTAGTATAAAGAAATAATGACCAGTGAAATAAAATAGGAGTTCAGCTCAAAAGCAAGCCAGATACAAATGTGGAATGAAAATATCTTTTAGTAAAATGTTAGCATGCTGTACTTGGAACAGATGTCACATTAATTCAAAAGAGAGCCCAGAAAATGTGGCAACTTTACGATGTCAATGGAGGGAACTGCAGTAGCTCCCATTCTCCTTGCATCAAGTTCACAGAACCCCCAGCCCAGCACTGTTCCACTCGCTATTCATTTTCTGCGTGTGCTACATGTACATATATTTAAGGGAAATTAGTATAAATTGAATACTGCGCATCTTGTGTATATGTACTTCAATACATTGCCACAGGGGTACATGTTGATGTGGAAAGCATCAGCTTGTGGTGTAGCATTAAGGATTCATGTTTTAAATCTGCACATCCAGAAATGCAGAATCCGAGAGGCTCTGACCTTTACTGTACCTTTCGAGGCATGTGTGGGATAATATGTGGTGTAGCCTCAAAAGGGAGCTTCACGACAAACCTAGTGCTCTGGAGTGTAAATATGAGCACGTTACCCATCGGGTGAGAGGAGTGTTTCGCATTTCTTGTATTATGTTTAGGTTAATCATTATATTAGACATTTACAATTTTCGGTAGCTAGCACTGTAGGCATTTCTTTTTCCCCTCCCTCTTTGCTTTTTTTTTTTTTTTTTTTTTTGGAGGGTGTGTCTAAAAGATTACTAGCACCAATGTAATATTACTAGAGGGAAAAAAAAGAAAGAAAGAAAGGAAAGGGAGGGACCTTTCAAAAGATTGTACCCGATCACCTCTGATTTGCCCTCTTCTTGAAGTGCAGAATTAGAGTGTGTATCTCAGTGTGGAGAGAAGCTGACTGGGGGCTCTTAACCAGATTTACAGGGCTCGCTTCCCGAACAGTGCAGTGTTAGAATCATTAGGGACGGATCCTGTGTGCCTATAGAAAACTCTGTTGTGCACGCCTGTTATTACTCTCGGAGCTTTTCCCTAAATTTGCCTAAACACATGTTCTACATTTTAGAATTCATAAAATTTGGAGATTTTTTTTTAGTTAAATATGAAAAAGCAATTTTATTTTCAAGCTTTGTAATTCATGTTAAAGGGAATTTAAGGATCATTTATCAAATTCCATTCTCCTTGTCTGTGGCTTCCCCTTTCCCCGATGAGGAATGACTACATTTAGAAAGATTTATCTGGAGAGGACACTGTCTCCCCAGCTACCCCATTTCCAACCCCCTCCCTGCTTTTTGGAGAAAAGGATATGAGAAAAGTGTAAGTTCTTGCCCGTAAATGATGCGGGAAGAAGAACCATCTAAGCAGGACTCTGTCTTAAGTTTAACAGCGCCTTTTGAATATTTCAGGGCACTTTACAGCCATTACAAGCCCTTGGATACTCTGCGTTATTTTGCCGCCGATGACTTGAAGGCCCCAGCTCACAGAGGGCCGCTCGGCATCGGGTCAGGGCCGGGGCTGGCCCGGCGCCTCACCACTGATGGGCTATAGCGGGTCACGTTTGCTCGGTTGCTGCCTGAGAGAACTCGCGCGTGGACAGCCGCCTTGTGTGATAACTAATGGGAAAAGTGGTAAACCTTGGGCAGGGTACGCCAGGGCACGCCGGTGTTTGCTCCCGCGACCCCACACAGCCTGGGAGGGGAAGGAAGGGGCCTGAGCTTTCCCAAGCCGAGGGAGTCCTGGGGGAGAGCACCTAGCTGGGATGCGTCCGGAGCGGTCCTTGAAGCCGGGCCCTCCTGTTCGGAGGCGCCCTGCCGTCCCATGGAAGCAGTGGTTCTGGTGGGGACCTTGGGCAGAGTGCTGTGAGCTTCTTCCCGGCCCTGGTTGCCGGCACGCCCCACTCCAGGCACAGTCACCTCTCTCTTCAAATGGTCTTGGAGTCGACCATCATTTTCAGGCCGGAGTCTAGAATTCAGTGGTGGGGGTTCTCTGCTTGGCACGAGTTACTTTCTTGCCTTTTGAATTCGGGCGTTTTGCTCTGAGAAGTTACTCCTTGTCTTTTCCTAGGCTCATTCCTTTTTTCTATACTAAACGAGTGTGTGTTGCCTTTGCTGAACTCTGGGGTGCAGAGTTGTTGGGGGGGCTTATATTTGAGTTTGAATGTCTAAGGTGGGATGGTTAATTACCTTTCCCTCATGGTTCTGTCGTTTCAAGGCCCTTCCCAAGATTCTCTCTTCCAGGTGACTGTACCAGACACCAGCTCCATCTCCCCGGGAGCTCTCGGTTCTTTCTGGTCCCCTCTCCTCCCTTCATCATAGAGTCACAGGTTGCCCAGAATGTAACTGAAGCAAGAACGCCCGCCGTCTCACTCTTGCCTCAGCCCACTCTGCTGTGGGTTTGGTTTTTTTCCCCTGAGGCTGGGGTTAAGTGACTTGCCCAGGGTCACACAGCCAGGAAGTGTTAAGTGTCTGAGACCAGATTTGAACTCGGGTCCTCCTGAATTCAGGGCTGGTGCGCTATCCACTGCGCCACCCAGCTGCCCCTATGGGTACTTTTCTATTACATTAAGCCAGAATCTGTATGAGTGCGACTCTTAGCTGGTGCTGCCGAGTCTAGCTGTAGTTAAGGGCTCTGGAAGGCCATTGTCCCGTTCCCAGGAAGCCTTTCCCCTGGCTCCCGTGCCTGCTGCTCCTGCGACCTGTCTTCCCAGCAGGATCTCGAACCCCATACTGTGTCCATTCAGAACTGGTTGTCAACGAGCCCGCCGCTCCTCTCTGGTCTGACCAGGCCCAGGGGTCTGGTTCTGCCCCTTCTCGCCTGGGCTCTGCTGTCAGCTGCCCCCCCGCTGGCTCAGGCTGAAGCACCCCTTTTCAGGCACTGTTGTCCAATTGTCCTGCCTTATTCTGTACTTTTCAGGGTGGTTTTTTTTTTTTAATCCAAGTGAAAGATTTCACATTCCTTTCTGGTAAATCTCATCATCATTTAGTCAGTTATCAAGCTTTTATTAATCACTTATAATGTGCCAGGCACTGTGCTAATCACTGGGGGTGAAAAGAAAAAGCAAAAGACAGTCCCTGATCTCAAGCAGCTGACTGTCTGATGGAGGAGATCACATGCAGAAACAGCCGTGTCCCAACAAGACGTGGACAGGATGGGGGGAGATAACCTCAGAGGAAAGGCTTCAGATGAAGGAGATCCAGGAAGGACGTCCTGCAGAAAGAAGGGTTTGAGCTGAGCTGGGAAGGAAAGCAGGGGCTGGTGAGGAGGGAGAGCGCTTGGAAGTGGGAGATGGGGGTGCCCCGGAGCAGCGGGGAGACCCATGTCCCTGGAGGGGACCCTGATGTCAGAAGGAGGGAGGTGAAGGAAGACTGCACAGGTCAGGGAGGGACGTCAGGGGAACGGCTGTAGTTTATGGGATGGGGGACAGAGGGAGACAAGTGCTGAAGAAGGTCCCTATGACAACTGGGTGGAGAATGTTTGCCCCAGCCTGAGGAGAGACTTGTGGATCCTGATTCTTTTACCCAGTGGCTTTGCTGTCTCTCCCAGGATCATGAGAAGCAGTTCTGGGTCAGCCACAGAGCCCCGCTACCCTGCTCTAGGGCTCTTCCAAGTGGAGAATTTGACGACTGCTCTTTGGGAATTTGGCCACTCACACTCACCCATATGCTTAGCTAGCCCCCAGTGCTTCTCTCTGTTCCACAAGACAGAATCTGGGGGGACTGTGTCTCCTGTCCTCCTGATTGATGACAAGCTTCTGGAGACCTGCTCCGCACCTGCTTAGCCCAATGGACTAGGACTAGGTGGACTCTGAGGAACCAACAAGCTGTAAGTCTAGGACCCCCCATTTCCAGGAAAGTCAGTGATGCTGTGTGAAGGCTCGTGGAGTGAAATTCACTGGGTGGCGGGCACCGGGAGGATGCTCTGACTGCCGAGTCTACCCCGGGTGATTTTTAGAAGGACTTCCTTGGGCTCACAAGCACGCTGCATTCACCTGAACAACTGTAGTTGGCAATTGCGAGTTACAAAATTAGAGCATTTCAGGGGCGATGCTTTCCAGGACATTCCTGAAGCCGGAAGCTTCTCTACAAAATTTCCACCTGACGGCTACTTACTTTCTACATGAAGGTTCCAGAGGTTCTCCAGAAGGGAACTTCGCTCCCCACTCGAGAGAGGGCTCATTCCATTGGCAGAATGACTTTCATTTGCACTCTTTGTGCTTCTTTAAGAAAATGTTTAATTTTAAAAAGCCTTGTGAGTGCAGAGAAATTAAGATCTTAGGCTTAGCAGATATTTTGAAGTTCAAAGGGACCCCAGTGATTATCTAGTGCAGTCTTTTCATTTTGTAGAGGAGATCCAGAGAAAGGACAAGCTCCAAGATCCTCTCCCTTCTAGAAATTGGAAACCATTCAATTCCTCAGTCATTTATTCTAGTCCCAAGGTCAGAAGTCAGCCTCTGCGGAGATGCTGCGCTCTGGTTATCCCTCAGGACCCATTCCAGGAGGTTGACCCCAAGGTTGACAGAGTCTGAGCAGAAGTTCAGTGATGACTTAGCATCCCCTTTGGGGTGTATTTATGGGAGCCTTTGTGTTATAAAGCCGCTTTGGACTAGAATCCGGGGGAAGCCAGGAAGAGTGGGCTCCGGCCCCCCTCAGAGCTGTTACCTGCTGGCAGTTAGGGGTCAGGGAGCTGTCAACTTTTGGAGGACAGGAGGTGTTAATTATGCCCATCCAGTCCAAAGCATGGAAGAAGATTGCCTTAATTTGTCTTGTTGCAGCTGTGAGCCAGGTGGTAAAAGTAATCCGAACGTCTTATGATGCTAATATTAAAGTATTTTCATTCTCCTGGAGTACAGAACCTTAGTAATAATTCCCCCCTTAGTAACTAAGGGTAGAAAGCCTTGAGTAGATGTTGTTAAGAGCACTACAAATCTGACTCTGATGCTGCGTTATTATGTATAGATAATTTACGTGGCATTAGCATTTTATGTTAGAAAAACACTTCGCAGCCATTCTTTCCCCAAGTTTTGGAAGTTTTTAGAAATTTTCTCTTGTGCTGTTGTGCTAAGGAAATGGGAGGTTTGAACATTAGCAGAGGTAGTTTTCTTAGTGGCGATACTGGGTTTAAATTGAAAAGGTGCACATTTAACACAGTATTTGGATTATGTAGGACATATGAAGGATAAATATTTGATTGAAAGCCTTCGGTTTGTTTCCTTGATCTGTGTGTGTGTTGAATTGGTAATTTTGCTGTTCTCAAAAACACGGAGTGCAAAAGTGTCTGTTGATGTGTTTCATGGATATGTGGGAAATGATCAACTTTTAAGGTCAAAACGGTTTCTGGTCATCACGTTTATTTACTAGGCTGTAGTAAAGTGTATAGAGATGGAGACCCACCACTCAGTTACTGAGGGTCACTTAATGCTGAAGAAAATCTAGTTTTGCCCAGTCAGGCTTTTGCCTATTAGAAATTACTGAGAAGGATGTCAGTCACCATTGCATTAATTATGTTTCGTATTGTGGACACTGGCCTATCGCTAGCATTTTCAATATGGGCTACTATAGAGGTCACTCTCTCACCTCACCTTAATCACTGAATGGCGGTGACCTCAGGCAAACTGAGACCCCTTAACGACCTTGGCTTAAAAAGGCTCCCACTGCATCCAGAGCCATCTCCAGACCTCCTGAGCTGTATGAGGCTAGGAGCCCCGGGTGGCTCTGGAGGGGAACGTGAGGCAGGTGACCTTGTCCAGCCCCCCCTCACTTCAGTCCATGTCACTTTGGTGTCCTGGCACCGGCTCTCTGATGCCCGGCCCTCTTGGAGAACGAAGGACAAGCAGTGACCGTAGTCATAATAGCGGCCCCTGTCGGACGGGCAGAGGTTACTCGAGGAGCTTCACACAAGTAGTTGGTCAGCTCTCCAGTTGTTTTATGATTCCGTATTAACTCCACTTCCATCGGCATCCCTTCATTTTCATTTTCCGTGGGCAGTTATTGGGATGCTAGAATGTAACGGGGTGTAGCTCATTTGTGTGGAAGCTTTCATTGGCTTGCCGAAACAAGGGGCACTTTATCGACCTCCGGTTCTTGGAGTTAATAGTTCCAGTGACTAGGAAGCGAGGGCGGTGCTCTCGCTGCTCTGTCGGAAGTCGAACGGATGCACATGTGGGGCCTGTTCATTATCCAGCCACTACTAGATAGGTGAGACAGCCTCACCTCGGAATTTCTTTGCTTTTATTAGTTTAAATTAAACCCTTAGGGGTAATTATTCCAGCCCAGCGCCTGGAGAAGCAGTCAATGGGAGGTGTGCAGCAAGGCCCCAGGGCAGCGTGTCGAAAATGTGCCCATAATGTTGTGATGTTGCTTGGAGTATTTAGTGTAAGGCGGAGAGGGGATGCTTATTTAGCTGGACTTTTATTAAGCTTGCTCTGCACCAGAGATGGTTGTACAATCTCACTCAGGAAGACTTTGTAGTATTCTCCAGGAGTGTTTGTTCAGAGCAGGAAAAGTCTCATTTAAAAGAAAACTTACTCCTTTAACTGGTATTCATTTAACTGGGCTTTGCTGTGCTGGGTTTCCATGGAAATAACGCACAGCTAACATTATTTATTAGGTAGAAGTAAAATAGGGTGCCTAATGGGACCCCCTGCTGCTCTGATGAAGAGACTTAGCAAAAAAAAAAAAAAATCTATGCTCATGGGATTTTTTTTTTAAACAAGGTTAATAGGAGCCCTGATTTCAGCCTTCTGTTAAGAAAATATATTTTGTGGTTTTAAAAGCTAACTTTAACGTCGAACAAATAAGTCTTTTTGGGGAATTTGTATTACTTTCACTTTCAAGTTTTAGTATCATTTATCAGTGTGATTAAGACTTTGGGTTTCAGACTCTTGTTGCTCTCTTTTGTTTTTGTTTTGCCTCAAAAAGTCAAATTCTCCTATATCCTGTTTGAATTTGCCAGGGACATTTCAATATCCAAATTTTAAAAATGATAATGAAAGCAATGACAGCAACAAAAAAGTCCGTGTGTTGAATCAAAGACTGAGGTGTTTTTGTTTTTTTGTTTTTTTAATGTGAAAAAGCACAAAAACATTTTTTTTTTTTTAGTTTGGAGCCTTTACCTGATTATTTTGTTTGTGCTCCATAGCTGAATGTGCAGTTAGTAGAAAAGATTCTAATTTTCTGTTGGGTTGGAGTCTTATTTTTCCTTTCTGTCTTTTAGAAATGGATTAAGCAATCACCAGGGCTACTTGATCTGAAGAAATGCTGTTAATTTTTTTTTAGCTTTGAAATGTAGATTTGGGATAAAGTCTTGGCTTTTTTGCCCTGTACCTCTTTGCCATGAGAAATCTGCTAGGCCTGTTCTGAGTTTTGTAGGCCTGCAGCAAAGCCTTGTATTTCTTAAGTCCCCTCAGGTGAAAGCGCATCATCCTCTCCGTGTTCGTGTTTGTGTGTGTACGAGACTCACTAATTTTTCTGTAGCCTGAAAGGCACCTGCTCGTTTTCCAGCCTGGTGAGTGCAGTAGGTCTGAGTTGAGAAATAAGGCAAGCAGCCCAGAGGTTTTTCTTTCTGGAGTTGGGGTCCTTCCTTGGCAGCTCGGGACAGCTGGTCTAGAAGTGCTCGGAGAGTTCTGGGCCGGCCATGAAGCCCTGGGTTTGAAAAGCAAGGATTGTAGTGGCTTCTGGTGCCGTTGGGGGAGGAGTTTTGTGTCACTTGTGCTTTTGGACAGACTTTTGGCTCTAGCTGGGCTAACCGAGCTCTGGGAGTGTGCGGCTTTGTTTTGTTTTGGTTGGAATTCTCCTGAATTTTTTGTGTTTGAGGAGATTTCTTAGTGTCTTTGTTTCACTAGTTTCTTCAGCTTGTTTTAAAAAGGATTCCCTTGGTATTTAAAAATGGTTTAAATTTGGGAGGACAAATCTTTTTCTTGTATATGTCTTAATTTGGTGTTTACCGGTGACCTTCTTTAGTGATTGTTTGAATTATCCCTGGGCCTTAGAGACACCAGAATTTGGGGCTATTATCCCATTGCTGGGAGCCCAACTCCCAAGTAAGCTCCTGTAGATGCTGTTCTGGGCATTGAATCTCCTCCCCTGCTTCTGTTTCACACCCAGATCTCCCATTAGTGTTAATAGGAGGCCCCTGCTGAAATCCCCGAGCACCCAGCGAAGCCCGGATCCCTTTGTCGTGCCTCGCCAGTTCCTCGCTTGTTTTTTTGTTATTGATGGCAAGAGTTTGGGTCCTGGGGTTCCCGGCGTTGTTAAAACAGGAGCTGGGTCGTCAGGGGATGGAGGTTGGTTCACGAATTCTGATCTGTAATTAGGACGCTGAAGTGATGATGTGATGACTTAGAAGTGTTTACAGCCGGGAAAGCCTGAGAAGGAGGGTCCCTGTCCCCCTGCCCGTGATGAGGCCGGAAGTCTCCTCGCCCATCTCAGCACTGATGTCAGACCCCACAAGGGCAGGTCTGCGCCGTAAATGAGAGTGCTCTCGGGAGCGGAGACCCGGGGCCTCTGGGTTTGGGGGTTTGGTTTGTTGCCTCCCCACGCTTTCAGGGTTTGATTTCCTGGTGCACAAGTCTTCTTTGGCTCCCAGCTGCTGGTAGGCTCTCCAGCCCTCTTTCCACAGCCCTTAGGAGCTGTGGGGTCCCACCGAAGTTCCTGACAGACATTCTGTACCCTGGGACACTCCGGTTCTTGCCTCCTGCCTCCCCTTGGTTCTTGGATTCCTTGGCTTCCCAAAGGCACAGGGGCAGGTGGCTCTTTTAGGAAGCCTTTTCCCATCTCCACTCTCACCCTGCCATTATTATTGCCCTTCTCTACCTCCGTTTTCCTTGTATTTAGGTACATGTTATGTCCTCCTAGTAGGATGTAAGCTCCTGGAGGGCTAATACTACCTCCTGTTTTTGCCTTTGTATTAATTGAAATGAACTCTAGCACTTAGATGGTGCTAGAACTGTAGATCTCAGATCTGGTAGTTTAGTGACTTCGTGGGGTTTGTCTCTCTCACCAATTGTGTTTTTTTATTAAATTTTTAAAATTGTATTTTTTGGTTGTGGGGAAGTAATTATTTCTACCCTCTGCAAGAGACCTTTGCTGGTCCCTTCTTGGGGCTATTTTTTTCAGTTATTCATCTACAACACTTATTTTTGCTTATTTGTTTTAAAGACTAGAGCTTGTTGGTCTTCTCAGGCTGGAAGTAGAGGGGGCTTCTCCAGGTCTGACCCCACTCTGATCTCCACGAGAGCAAACCTGTTAGTGAGGATAGCTGTGGCTTGGTTGGCCCCCGAACCTAGCAGAGAGCCGCCAAGCCCAGCTCCTCTGGCCTTTCTTGTCGCCTCCGGTACTGCGCCTTGCCAGTAGTAAGTGTTGAGTGAATAGTAGGCGCGTTTGCCCACGCCGTCCCATTTTATTGTCACCAGTGCCCTGGATCACTTGGGTGACCCTAGACAATTCTCCCCGTCTGGTTGGAGAGCCAGCAGGGATGACTCGGGCGCTGTAGTGCAGGGAGCACGGGGGCCGGAGCCCAGTCCGGCCTCAGACCCTGGGCAAGTCACTGTGCGCTGCCATTCCTCCTCTGTCAGACAAGCTGGAGAAAGACACGGCAGACTCGCGTCTTTGCCAAGAAAGCCCCACCGGGGTCCAGAAGAGTTGGATGTGACTGAAAAGCAGTCACGTCACCATAGGGTATGAGGGGTCCTGGTAGGTGCCAGTGCTGACGCCCAGAAAGAACGTAGCGACCCCCCCCTTGCTGGGAGCTTACAGTGATCCAGACTTCCGGGACACGGGCACATGGCTAGCAAGTGAACAAATTACATGGAGAACTTACAGAGAAGCCAGTTGGGATGAGAGGGTGGTAGCCCCGATTTTGGGGGGGGATCCAGGGGCTTCCTGCTGAACATGGGCTCCTGCCCGGGCCTTGGGGCAAGGCACAGGGAAGGAGGGGATGCTGAGAATTGGGAATCAACTCGAGACTTGGAGCACAGAGAAGAGGATGCCCGTTTTTAGGGCAGTTGTTAGAGATCAGCCAGAACAGGACCTGAGAGGTCATCTGGACCGGTACCTTCATGTAGAAAGGAAGAAGCCGAGCCTCAGCAAGGTCACGGCGACACAGTGTGGTGGGGCGTGCAGAGCCACGTGGTCCAGGACATCTTTGGAGTCTGAAGCTTCCCAAGCAAAGTAAAGGCAGTGAAAGCTTTCTGATATTCGGGTGGATTTCTGCTTTATGGCTATTCTTTGCCACGCTTGATGCCTCGTGGTCAGTAGTTTTAGTTTCTGTCCGGGTTTTTAAGATTTGCTTCAGACCCTTTGCTTCTCCTTGAAGCTGCCTGCATTGTAGTTATTTCAAACTCATCATTACTTGAGCTAGAGAAGAGCAGATCAAAAGGTCGACCTAAATGTCCAGTGAGCTTTACTACTTTCTGCTGAGCGAAAACATTGAAATCTTTAGTTTTGAAAGTTTGGAGACAATCTGTGAATGTAATTGTGTCTCTTATAAAACAACTTATTTCCTGTTACTCTATTTCCTATTAAACTCTAGTGTATGAAGTTTGCAGTGGAGTTGGATAATTTTAAATTAGTTTGATGTAAATAATTTAGTCAGATCCAGTTATTGTTGATTAAAAAGTGTATTCTTTCTTAATATACTTAAGGCCTCCACTTGACATTGTATAGCACTTTAAAGTTTATAAAACATTTTTCTCAGTGTATATTGCACCTGTGAAACAGTGGATTGTTAGGGTTTTTAAAAATAAGGTTAATGTTATAACTATTAAAAGATGAAAGTTTTGCTATGTACATAATGGAACTCACTATCTTTCCCTTTCATCTCAACTCTTCTCCATATTTCTCCCTTTGGAAAACACACGAATCAGAAAGGCGTCCCCACAGCTGCCCCCGGCCCAGCATGTCCTTGGGCCTGACAGGGAGCAGCCGATGGCTGATTTCTGTCTGCTCCTAAGGAAGGCCGTTCCTCTTGGGTCTGCACAGTCCTTGCCAGGGCCACCCACTGCTCCTAGACCTGGCTTGGGGGTGGGGGTAGAATAAGGCCAGTCTCCTTTAGGGATACTTAAGGAAGCCTGGCTCCTTGGGCCGCCCTTCTGTTCTTCCAAACATCCCTCATCCCTGTGTCCTCCCAGGCCCTCTCAGACTCTTGCCACTATGTCCTGGTTTTTCCTAAGCTGTGCCCTGTGCTGAACAGAGTCTCTCCCAGGTGGTCTGACGGGGGCAGAAGGCTTGGGACAGCCACAGTCTCTTAACTGGCTACTTGGATAAACTAGAATTCCTGCTCTGGGGCTGCTCTACATGGATAACTCCTCTTGCCCTCCCTCCATCTTCCCCTTCCCCCATATTTCTCAGTCTTTGCCAAGTGCACCCGACAGCAGTTTTTGCCTGGTTTCCTGCTGTCCACTCACAGAGCCACTACTCTGATTCAGGCCTTCTCCTCTAATTGGTCTCCCTGATTTAATCTCCTCCTCCCTTCAACTTCGACTTGGCTTTCAGAATAATCTTCCAAAGACACAAGTCAGTTCCCACTTGGAGTTCTTTAGAGCCCCCCCTTCGCTCTGAGCACCATCCCCACCTTTCCAGATTTATTTCCTGTCGCTCTCTTCCGCGGCCTCTTTGTTCCAGTCCGACTGCCCGGCTTGCTACCATCCCGGCAAGAACTTGCCCTTCTGTCCAGTGCCCGTCTGCGAAGCCTGCAGGAAGAAGCAGAGGCTTCGGCTCTAGAGAGGTGCAGTGGGGCGGCTGGCTGGGGGCAGCAGGTGTCAGTCCATTCAGGACATGTGGAAGAAGTGCTGGAGGAGGGAGGCGAGAAGGGCTCACCCCAGCTGTTCCCTTCTGAGAATCTAAGCTGGTCTCCTGGTATCCCCAGCACTTAGCACAGGCCTTTTGCTTAGCCAGATACTGAACAAGAGTTCACAGGTTCACATTGAATTGTTGAATTTAACAAAGATCATGAGAGACTTGATTGGGAACTGAAGTTATGTCTAATTCAGTGGACTAATGATGGCTATTTTTTTTGCCAACTTTCAAAAAGAATAGATATTTAAAATAAGCTCATATATTCTGGATGTAGTTTTCCAACAACACATGTGTAGTTTAAGAAAATCAACATGTGTATTTTTAACTTTTAATTACTGTAAGTATTGACAGAGGGAGAAAGGGAGAGGGAGAGAACGCTGATGTGTGTGGTACTTAAACCACAAAATTTAGGGAGGTCAAATAAAAGAAACTTGGATTTTGTTGTTGTTCAGTGTTTCAGTTATATCCGACCCATTTAGAATTTTCTTGGCAGAGATCCAGGAGGGTCTGCCATTTCCTCCTCCAGCTCATTTTACAGATGAGGAAACTGAGGCAGATGGGGTGAAGCCTTGCCCAGGATCACACAGCTGGGAAGTGTCTGAGACCAGTTGTGAATTTAAGAGGACGAGTCTCCCTGGCCCTCAGCCCAGTGCTCTAGCTGACACCCTTGCTGCTTGGGGGACTCCCCAAGCCTTAGTTTTGGATCGTGTCCCGGCCCAGCCTTCTTTCCCCTAATGCACACGTACACATACATACATGCATGTGCTCTCCAATCCATTCTAGACCTTGGGAAAACCTAAGATGGAGTTTTTAACCTCCTTCAGTGCTGGAGTCGTTCAGCAATACCAGCTGATGGGGGGCATGGCAGAGATGGAAGGGAGAGACCCCAGAAGTGCAAGCTGGGAGTCCTGCCTCCCTTCTCCTTTCCTAGGGGGACCCTCATTTGCCATTTTTGGCCTAGAGCAGCTAGGGGACGCACAGGGCACCAGGCTTAGAGTTCAAATCCTGCCTCAGACACTTCCTTGCTGTGTGGCCTTGGCCCAGTCCCGTCACCCTGTCTGCCGCAGTTTCCTCATCTATCAGAAGAACTGGAGGAAAAAATGGCAGACCACGCAGTGTTTGCCAAGAAAACTCCAAATTGGGTCATGAACAGCAACCTTAGATGAGTAATAAATTGCATTTAAATAGTACTTTATTGTTCCACATTCAGCAAACATTTCTTAAGCAACCAGAAATGCCCCTGCTCTTAAAGAACTTGTGGTCTGGCTATGGCATGGCCATGGGGCAGAGCTGGGAGCAGGGAAAGAAAAGCATTTATTCCATTGAGGAAGAGCAAGATAATTTCCTGGTGAACCAGGAAAGACTTCCTAGCAAAGGAGCTCCCCCACCCCCCAGCTGAACCTCAGAGGAAGTTAATGGTCCTCGGGGAGAGGGGGGCCAGGTGAGGTGGGAGGGAGGCCCAGCTTGTCCTGAGCTGTAGAGGGAAAGAGGAATGAGGATGGCTGCCAGGAGTACTGTGGTGACCCGAGGCGGGGGATTGAGCAGGTCCTGTGCTTTGGCAGCTGGACCAAAGGATTTCAGTATTTTATGTGACCCTCAGTCTTCCTGTTTAAATATAGATGAACTATTAAGCTTTTCTCCTTTTTCACTTCCCCAACAGTTTCTCCCCCTTCTCCCTGTGACAAGAAAAGCTTCTCTTTAAAGCCGTGTTTTCACTTCGGTGTTTCGATGTGGTGTTTGTGTGTTTGTTTTTTGACATCGATTTGCTTTGTTCTCTGGCCTCATTCAGATTTCACAGCCCCTGCTTGAAGGGCACACCTTGGGACTGCCGGCCTTTGCTGTGCTGGCAGCCTGGTCCCCGGTGCCAGGCCCTGTTCTCTTAAAGAGGAGTGGCCCTGGGCCTGTGAGAAAGCTGGCTCTGGCCTGAGCCTTGAGCTGATCCTCAGCTTCTCCCATTTAACGGCCCCGTGGCAAGACACATAAACCTCTCTGAGTTTTGGGTTTTCCATCTGAAAAATAAAGTAAAGGAACTGGATCTAGCCCTAAAATTCTGCTGTTCCTTTTCATCAGTTAAGGATGAACTCTGGGACCAAATATTGGCAAGAAGATCTGTTAGGGATGCCGATGACTTTCACATTTTTTATCTCCATCTTCAACCTTTTCCCAGAAGTCTGGTCCTGTTTTCCCAACTTTCTGTTGAATTATCTCCATCTAAATCGGGGATGGGAAACCTTTTTCCTGCCAAGGGCCCTTTGGATATTTATAACATCGTTCTCGGACCATACAAAAAACTTAAGCAGGGAGGTTGTACTTAGCTTTCAGCTCGTCATCTCTTGGCTAGATCAAATGATTTCATGGGCCATATATGGTCCGTGGGCTGCATGTTCCTCACTCATGATCTAGGTGGACGCCCCTCACCAAGACATCAAATCTAACATGTCCAGAGCCAGCCTCAACATCCTTCTCCTTCTTTCTGCCCCACCCGTCTCACTCCCCAATTTTTTGGATTTTTATTTCTCTTGATAGCAATAGCCTCTGGCTCGTAATAATGTTGGAGTCAACTCTGACGTTTCGTAATACATCACAGATCCAGTTTGTTGTCTATTTCTATATTTTTTCTGAATCTGTCTTTTCTCAGCTTAAGCCCTAATATTTTCACACCTATGGTCTCTTTAGTCCTTTTGCATTACTCACCACACAATTAATTTTTCTAGCATATCACTGTTTATATCTTTCCTCTATCCCAAACCCTTTAGTGTCTTCCTTTTATCTATTGAATAAAATACATACGATTGATTCTGTAAGATCCTCCACAACTTACCTTTCCATTCTTATCCCAAACATTTCTGTGTAGGCCAGCAGGACTCTTCATTTCCAAGCCTTCCCTCATGTCCTGTCATGTGCCTAAAAGAGTCTTTCCCACCTACCAGAGAAGTTTCTCCCTTCCTTCAGGCCCTATTTCAGAGGCCAAGTCTTTCATGAATCTGTCTGTCCCCCTCTTCACATTTCTTATGGTCTGAATCTTTCCACTACCTTTTATGGCTTATATAGCCCTTTTTACTTTTATTTTAATAGTATTTTATTTTTTCCAATTACATCAACTTTATTTTTTTAATAAGTTTTAAGTTTTAAATTTTTCTACTTCCCCTCTCCTCTTATCTCCCCTCTCCAAGATGGCAAGTAATCCAGTATAGCTCATATACGTACAATCATGTTAAACATATTTCCACATTAGTCATGTTGTGAAAGAAGAAACAGAACAAAAGGGAAAATCTATGGGGGGAAAAAAAGTGAAAATAGGCTTGGATTCAGGCTCCATAGTTCTTTCTCTGAACGTGGATGGCATTTTCCATCATGAGTGCTTTGGAATTGTTGGATCACTGTATTTCTGAGAAGAGCTATGTCATCTGTAGTTGATTATTGCACAGCCTTGCTGTTACTGTGCACAATGTTCTCCTGGTCCTGCTTAGTTCACTTTGTATCATTTCATGTAAGTCTCTCCAGGCTTCTCTGAAATCCACCTGCTCATCATTTCTTCCAGCACAATCGCATTCTGTTCCATTAATATAGTATGGCTTGTTCAGCCATTCCCCAGATGATGAGCATCCCCTCAGTTTCCAGTTCTTTGCCACCACAAAGAAAGCTGCTTTATGTAGCCCCTGCGAGAGCCTGAGATTTAAGAGTCAGAAAACCTGAGTTTACATATAGCCATAAACACTTAGTGGCTGTGTGACCCTGGGCAAGGCACTTCACCATATTCTGTTTCCTCATTTGTAAAATGACTATAATAATTATACTTACCTCCTAGGGTGAGTATTAACTGAGATAATATTTTTGAGGTGTTTTGCAAACCTTAAAGCCCTACGTAGATGCTATTATTATGATTGCGATGATTATTATTTTGTTTTAAATTGTATTTATAGCAAACAGCAGTTAATCAACAGTTGCTCCTAACTTGGGGTCAATCTCTATTTAAAACTCCTAAATTATAACCCTCTACATCTTTCTTAGAAGGCCTGAAAACTTTTAAAAGGGCTGATAAAGAGAAATGAATATGAAATGGAATGATGAAATAAATAGCTTTGGGTAGGGAATGATTGCTGTTTGTTTGGAAGTGGCATTTTAATTAAAAATTTCTTGAATATCCTTAAATGATCAAATAAAGACAATTAACCCCCATTCCCTCTAAAATACACTGTGCTTTAGGGGAATATCAATAAGTCCTTGCCGCCAAGGAGTGTATGTATAGGCTAGGAGTGTGGTGTAGACCAGTAGTGTTCAACTCAGATAGGAACAGGAACCACTAATCCATACAGAAGGATCCCTGAGGGCTGTGTATTGATTTAGTTTTAAAATGTAATATTCTCCGTTATATTGTATTTTTATTTATTTGTTAAATATTTCCCAATTACATTTTAATGTGGTTTGGGCTGCATTAGGGAGTGCTGGGGCAGCCACGTTTGGCACCTCCAGTGTAGAAGATTTAAGTAATTTAGTATTAACAGATCATCAGGAAGATAACTTTTAATGAAGATACCCTTGAATTCATAAGAGTATATTAAAAATAGAAAAATAAAACTGTTTCAGGTTAGAGAATTAGGGTGAAACAAAACAAATGATATTTTTTTGCCAAATGCCTTAAAAAGGCTGCTTTTTCCGATCTTGACATGGCGTAAAGGTCCCAGACAGTCAGAATTAGTGGAATTTGTGGACGTTGGGAATGACAATAAATGTTTACAGTCTGAAAACAGAGGCTTAGGGATTTGCAGATCCCAAGTTTTCTTCTGCCTTGGTCACTCATTAAGAATGTGAACTATGGAAAATCTTTTTTTTTTTTAATTTCTGTTTTAATTTCAGAAATGAAAAATGAGAGATTGAAGAGATTCAATTTCTATGTGTGCGTGCAAACGTGCAAATTCAGGATATAGTTTTAATTTATTATGTTACAGATTTTAAATGCAATACAGTCAAAAGAGTTTGAAGAGAGCCGGTTCACTTTAGATTTACCTATATTAATTTAATAGGTTTTTAAAATGTAAAATAACAAACAAGGCCATTAGTTGGAGATGAGACTAGGTTAACTAATATGTTTTTATTTATTTTATCCAAATAAAGAGGCACCAGGTGTATTTAATTTCTTAATAATTTATGAGAAAAAGTAACCCTCAGCTACTCATTTGACTTTTTAAAAAATAAACTAGAAAGAAGGGAATATTAAAGCATCCTTAGATTTTTTTTCTTATTGTATCTACTTCAACATAGTCTCTTATCGTTAAAGTTTTGTTGCATGTTTTTCTTCTCAAAATCAGATGCTACTTGTTAAACCTTAAAGTTTTGCTTTTGTATCATGAAATATTTGCTGTAGCCTAATTATTTTTTTCTTTTGTCTATAATAGGGGGACCAGAGAGCTGAAGGAGAGCTGACTTTTCCAAAACTTGGTAAGTCTTGCTTTATGGATAATAATCCAAGATAGTATATTTTTGTAAAGACTTTTATTCCAGAAATGAAGTTCTGCTATTTGCACTGAGTGAAAGTGAATTCTTATCTAATTTTACGTGACTGTTATCTCAATTCATTTGTGTTTCCACTAATACTACAAACCTGGCATGATCCTATATTTAATAATCTGTTCAAATGTAAAGGTTTTCTCTGCCAAAAATGTTCTTAATGTAATGGTTGAGCTAGAGAATTGAAGTGTCAAAAAATTCAAAAGTTAAGGCCTCCATTGTGTTTTGTATTGCTTAATATGCTGTTAAATGTAAGGGCCTTAATTTATGTGCAAAATGGCTAGATTAATGTAACTGTGGGACTTGAAAATTCCTGCTTCTTAAACATTTATTTACATTCTTAACTTTGTGTTTCGTTGATTTTTGTATATAGTATTGAATTTCTAAGTGCTTATATTTGCATTGTTTTTAATGAAGAGAAAATTTGGGGGGGTAAGAGGAGAAAATAATAGTATAATATAATATAATAAAACATATAATAATAGTATATGTTTTTTGGTAAAAAAAAATTTATTTAATTCAAATTAAATCTTTGAAGTCACCATGAACTTGGCTTTTCGGATATCTAATTTGACACCTTATAATTTGTATAGATGAGTTTAGTGGCCAAGCATCAAGTGAATATCATCTCTTTTTGGAGAATACATTTTGACAGCTCCCCCTCCCCCCCAAAAATCTTGGACTTCTGCAACCAATAAATAAATAAAGTTGGATCTTTGACAGACTACTGACAAAGTCCCTCTTTTTTTATTCTGTTTTTTTATTCTATTAAATGGTGAGTAACTTAATGCAAAAGTTAGAGACCTCCTTTGAGTTTCATAGGACAGAGTGATAGGTTTAGTGCTTTAAAAATGGATGGTGTTGCATCCCTAATCACCTGTGTCTCAGGAAACCTTCCTTAACTTTGTACTGATGGGTTGTGCTAAAGGAAGCTTGGCCCTTTACCTTTGTGGTGAAGGACGTGTATTTTGTAAGGCACGGGGCTTTGCCGTGCAGTTAGTGGTCATGGAACAGCCTTTCACTAAGGAGTGCCCCACCTGAGGCCCTGTCCTCCTTAGGATCTGCTCTACTCCAGCATGTGGCGTGCATGTACGTCCATTACCAGGCATCTTTAGGGACAGAACGTGGTCCCATATCTGTGGTCAAAACTGGAGCAGAGCGCCGGCAGCTTGGTGGTGAGACGTTAGATGGCCGCAGAAAAGAGAGGTTTGCTTCCACCACAGGGTCGAGGAACCGTGGTGGCCCAGGGATGGGGCTGAGGAGCCTGCCCTGACTGCTGCTGCTGTAGGGCCATGATTATTCCCAGCCAAGCCAGGGCTTGTCGGACTTTCTAACAGTGCAGGGAGGGCATGGGAAGTAAGGGTGGAGGGAGCAAGGGAAAGGTTTAATGTATAGTCCAGTGGATATAATCCGTGGAGAGAAGGCACAGTGACTAGGTGAAAAGCTTGGTTTGCTGGAGTTCATTAACTGAGGACTCTATGGCAAAATAGTGTGATTTGTAATTATACTTTATCCAGCAGAGTTGGTGTAGTTGTTGTTGCTGCTAACCACTATTACTCCAAAACTAAGGTATGGTATTTCTATCTAACTAGCCTTCAAAGCAAGAGTGGATATTCTGTGGTTTTCATAGTGTTTTTGCTATATTCTGGAACTATATTAGAATATTTGAAAAAATTACTAAATGGTAACATAGAAATCATATGAAAAGGTAACAGTGAAATGAGTGCTAGCCTTAAAGTAAATTGAGACCTAGATTTATTTCCTACCTTTGGCACTGAACTACTAATATTTAACTTGAGTCTAAAAGGATAATCATACCTGGAGTATCCACCTTACAATCCACTGTCAGGATCGAATAAGTTAATATGTGTAATACCTTAAAATATATATAAATAGCAGTGATCATCATCATTCAGTCTTTTAATGTTGTTTTATTAAGGCATTTGTATAGTAAAGATTACTTTTTCAAAATAATAATAACTCATTGCAAGAGCCACAACTAAGCAAGATCATCCCAAGAGCTTTTTTTTTTTTTAGATGAAACTGGAGGTAGAAT